>NC_053024.1:460409291-460571188 GCF_003073215.2 Triticum urartu
CCCAAGGCATCCCAAGATAATATTTCAAGAAGTCTCAAGCATCTAAGCTTGGGGATGCCCCGGTTGGCATCCCACCTTTCTTCTTCAACAACTATCGGTTAGTATCGGTTGATCCTAAGTTTTTGCTTCTTCACATGATGTTTGCTATTCTTAGAATGTCATTTTATTTTGCTTTGCTTGCTGTTTGAATAGAATACCAAGATCTGAAATTATTAAATGTTAGAGAGTCTTCACATAGTTGCATAATTATTCGACTACTCATTGATCTTCACTTATATCTTTTGGAGTAGTTTGTCATTTGCTCTAGTGCTTCACTTATATCCTTTTAGAGCATGGTGGTGGTTTTATTTTATAGAAATATATGAACTATCATGCTTCACTTAGATTATTTTGAGAGTCTTAAATAGCATGGTAATTTGCTTAAAATCCTAATATGCTAGGTATTCAAGAATAATAAAATTCTCTTATGAGCGTGTTGAATACCATGAGAAGTTTGATACTTGATGATTGTTTTGAGATATGAGGATGGTAATATTAGAGTCATGCTAGTTGAGTAGTTGTGAATTTGAGAAATACTTGTGTTGGAGTTTGTGATTCCCGTAGCATGCACGTATGGTGAACCGTTATGTGATGAAGTAGGAGCATGATTTATTTATTGATTGCCTTCCTTATGAGTGGCGGTCGGGGACGAGCGATGGTCTTTTCCTACCAATCTATCCCCCTAGGAGCATGCGCGTAATACTTTGTTTCGATGAGTAATAGATTTTTGCAATAAGTATGTGAGTTCTTTATGACTAATGTTGAGTCCATGGATTATACGCACTCTCACCCTTCCACCATTGCTAGCCTCTCTAGTACCGCGCAACTTTCGTCGGTACCATACACCCACCATATACCTTCCTCAAAACAGCCACCATACCTACCTATTATGGCATTTCCATAGCCATTCCGAGATATATTTCCATGCAACTTTCCACCATTCCATTTATTATGACACGCTTCATGATTGTCATATTTCTTAGCATGATCATGTAGGTGACATCGTATTTGTGGCAAAGCGACCATTGATAATTCTTCCATACATGTCACTCATGAGTCATTGCACATCCCGGTACACCGCCGGAGGCATTCATATAGAGTCATATCTTGTTCTAAGTATCGAGTTGTAATTCTTGAGTTATAAGTAAATAAAAGTGTGATGATCATCATTATTAGAGCATTGTCCCAGTGAGGAAAGGATGATGGAGACTATGATTCCCCCACAAGTCGGGATGAGACTCCGGACGAAAATAAATAAATAAAAGAGGCTAAAGAAGCCCAAATAAAAAAAAAGAAAAAAAGAGGCCATAAAAAAGGGAGAAGGCCCAAATAAAAAAATAAAAAATGAGAGAAAAAGAGAGAAGGGGCAATGCTACTATCCTTTTACCACACTTGTGCTTCAAAGTAGCACCATGATCTTCATGATAGAGAGTCTCCTATGTTTTCACTTTCATATACTAGTGGGAATCTTTCATTATAGAACCTGGCTTGTATATTCCAATGATGGGCTTCCTCAAAATGCCCTAGGTCTTCGTGAGCAAGCGAGTTGGATGCACATCCACTAGTTTCTTTTGTTGAGCTTTCATATACTTATAGCTCTAGTGCATCCATTGCATGGCAATCCCTACTCACTCACATTGATATCTATTGATGGGCATCTCCATAGCCCGTTGATACGCCTAGTTGATGTGAGACTATCTTCTCCTTTTTTGTCTTCTCCACAACCACCATTCTATTCCACCTATAGTGCTATGTCCATGGCTCACGCTCATGTATTGTGTGAAGATTGAAAAAGTTTGAGAACATTAAAAGTATGAAACAATTGCTTGGCTTGTCATCGGGGTTGTGCATGATTTAAATATTTTGTGTGGTGAAGATAGAGCATAGCCAGACTATATGATTTTGTAGGGATAGCTCTCTTTGGCCATGTTATTTTGAGAAGACATAATTGCTTAGTTAGTATGCTTGAAGTATTATTATTTCTATGTCAATATGAACTTTTGTCCTGAATCTTATGGATCTGAATATTCTTGCCACAATTAAGAAGAATCACATTGAAATTATGCCAAGTAGCACTCCGTATCAAAAATTCTGTTTTTATCATTTACCTACTCGAGGACGAGCAGGAATTAAGCTTGGGGATGCTTGATACGTCTCCAACGTATCTATAATTTTTGATTGCTCCATTCTATATTATCTACTGTTTTGGGCAATATTGGGCTTTATTTTCCACTTTTATATTATTTTTGGGACTAACCTATTAACCGGAGGCCCAGCCCAGATTTGCTGTTTTATGCCTATTTCAGTGTTTCGAAGAAAAGGAATATCAAACGGAGTTGAAACGGAACGAAATCAGCTGGAGAAGTTATTTTTGGAAGGAAACCTACCGGATAGACTTGGACCCTACGTCAGAAGATGAAGGAGGAGCTCAAAAGGGTAGGGGGCACGCCCACCCCCCAAGGGCGCGCCCCCTACCTCGTGGCCCCCCCTTCGGTCCACCGACGTACTCCTTTCACCCATATATACCCACGTATCCTAAAACTTCCAGAATGGAGATTAGATCGGGAGTTCCGCCGCCAGAAGCCTCCGTAGCCACCGAAAGCCAATCTAGCCCATTCTGGCACCCTGCCGGAGGGGGCAATCCCTCTCCGGTGGCCATCTTCATCATCCCGGTGCTCTCCATGATGAGGAGGGAGTAGTTCTCCCTTGGGGCTGAGGGTATGTACCAGTAGCTATGTGTTTGATCTCTCTCTCTCTCTCTCTCTCGTGTTCTTGAGGTGCTACGATCTTGATGTATCGCGAGCTTTGCTATTATAGTTGGATCTTATGTTTCTCCTCCCCCTCTTCTCTCTTGTAATGAATTGAGTTTCCCCTTTGAAGTAATCTTATCGGATTGAGTCTTTAAAGATTTGAGAACACTTGACGTATGTCTTGCCGTGGATATCTGTGGTGACAATGGGATATCACGTGATTCACTTGATGTATGTTTTGGTGATCAACTTGCGGGTTCCGCCCATGAACCTATGCATAGGGGTTCGCACACGTTTTCGTCGTGATTCTCCGGTAGGAACTTTGGGGCACTCTTTGAGGTTCTATGTTTTGGTTGAATAGATGAATCTGAGATTGTGTGATGCATATCGTATAATCATACCCACGGATATTTGAGGTGACATTGGAGTATCTAGGTGACATTAGGGTTTTGATTGATTTGTGTCTTAAGGTGTTATTCTAGTACGAACTCTAGGGCTATTTGTGACACTTATAGGAATAGCCCAACGGATTGATTGGAAAGAATAACTTTGAGGTGGTTTCGTACCCTACCATAATCTCTTCGTTCGTTCTCCGCTATTAGTGACTTTGGAGTGACTCTTTGTTGCATGTTGAGGGATACTTTTATGATCCAATTATGTTAGTATTGTTGAGAGGACTTACACTAGTGAAAGTATGAACCCTAGGCCTTGTTTCCTAGCATTGCAATACCATTTACGCTCACTTTTATCACTTGTTACCTTGCTGTTTTTATAATTTCAGATTACAAATACCTTTATCTACTATCCATATACCACTTGTATCAACATCTCTTCGCCGAACTAGTGCACCTATACAATTTACCATTGTATTGGGTGTGTTGGGGACACAAGAGACTCTTTGTTATTTGGTTGCAGGGTTGCTTGAGAGAGACCATCTTCATCCTACGCCTCCTACGGATTGATAAACCTTAGGTCATCCACTTGAGGGAAATTTGCTACTGTCCTACAAACCTCTGCACTTGGAGGCCCAACAACGTCTACAAGAAGAAGGTTGTGTAGTAGACATCAGGATGCCGTAAAGAAATGCGAGTCCTTGAAGCGCAAGATTGCGGACCAAGAGTCCGAACTTGCTAAGGCCCGCCAAAGCGCACAAGAGGCCCGCTTTGAAGCCCAGGGCACCCTCCGGGAAGTCCAGGAGGCCAAGAAAATTGCAGCGGGTAAGACCTTTATTATGCAGAGAAAATTTGTGAAGAAAAGGTACCTCTTATTGACCCAGATTTGGAGTTATCTAGGAGCGTTTGCGGATCTACCTCGCAGTCTGGCTGATGCTGCGGAGTTCTTTCGAGCCCAAGAGGGGAGCTCATTGGGAAGCTGTTCTAGTCGCAATACCTTGCACCAGAGCATCCGGTGGCCCTCAGTGATTAGTTGAAATGGTTGTCCGAACTGCATAGGGTGGTCGGACTAGCCATGAAGGATTTAATAATCCATCTATGGCCTGCTGAAGCCGTGCCCGGCAGCCACTTCGGGCTCGTGAAGCGGCTGGTCGATGCCTGCCCTCGGCTTGATGCCATAAAGCGATCAGCCTGCATCGAAGGTGCGTGGATGGCCTTCGCTCGGGTCAAGGTACAATGGGCAAATATGAATGTTGTCAAGCTTGTGACCGAGGGGCCGCCTGATGGCAAAGAGCACCGCACGCCCGAGTGCTATTTTTATGACGTCCTGGAAGGATCCTGCATTGTAGCGGGCCAGTGTGCGAAAGACATTATATTTGAATGAATGTATTTGTGTTTATCCAATCATGTATTATGGAACAAAGCCTATATGTAATATATTGCTTATTTTTTTCGAAAATATTTCCTCCTGTGCGGCCGTTTATTTAAATCTGAGAGTTGGCCAGTCATCGGCTTCAGCCCCCACGTAGATAGTATGCGGGTGTTCGGATTGTAATCTAAACACACTTAACCAAGAGTTTGGTCCTTGAAGGAGGTGTTTAGTGCATCGAACTAGGCAATCGGACTATGTGGCTTTATCACCCTCACTTAGCCATAGGAGTTTGACAAATACGAGTATAGGCGCAACCCCTAGTTTGTTTATCTGGACTAGGGGCTGTAAACACCTGATAAGTTGGAAGCCAATCCGTCACGTAATGCGGAAAAAATCGCAAGATATTTTAGCCATCGAATAGCTGACCATCTCTCGCTGCATCATGACAGTCAGTTTTCGTCTTTCTCTACTGAGGTGTTTATCCGGATGAACCAGAAACACAATCGCAGTAGTTCTCCCTTTACTACCCTAGCCGATAAAACAGAACGTAAGGTAGCAAGCACAGGAGCCGGGCAACCCAACTATTGACCAAAGACATGATACGGAGCCGATGCATATAACGCAATATTCGGGGCGTCGAATTATACTGTAAAAAGTGTTCGGACTTGTTGCCAACATATGGAGCGCAAAGGAGCCCCTGGGGGTTAAGTCATACCAAAGTGTACGGGTGCAATTAAAAAAAGTTTTAAATATAATGAAGGAGTAAGCCAGTGCCGCTTATGTTGGGCCACAAACTATTTCCATTATAATCTGATTGATACGTCAAAGCGTATTTGTACAAATAGTGCGATAAGCAACATGGCTATTTAACATGCCGAGAACAAGGGGGAGCTGCGTGCGGGTCCTTCAAACAGGCAAAGTGATCGTCAAAAAGATCATCTAGATGTTTGTGCCACATGTCTATGTTGCTTGCCTCCTTGGTATGTTTATCCTTCGAAAGGGTCGATGATGAGGCCGTCGTGACAGGCCTGTGGAAAAGAAACCTGAAAAGGGATAAAAAGAAAAAGCGAAAGTATGAGTGCCCGAATACGGTCGAGCCGTATTGTGGACCATGATCGAGTTATGCCTCCATATTTGCCCATGGTATTTTTAGTGCGTAGTTATGTAAGCGCGTTACATACGCCGCAGTTCGGTTGGGACTGAGACGGAGGCCGAATTGCTAATCCGACACCTGACGAGCCGGACTATCATGCTGCGGCGTAATCCAAACTTGTTTAATAGTGTCCAGGGGCTTGGCCGTCGAATTGATGTTCTGCTTGATAAGGCCGTACTGTACTTCCGCTGCCATGGCCACGGTGTGCTCCTTGGTATGGAGGGAGCATTCCATGTTTTTGTTGACTGTTATGACACCGCGTGGCCCGGGCATCTTAAGTTTGAGATAGGCATAGTGTGGCACCGCATTGAAGCGAGCAAATGTTGTTCGTCCGAGCAGTGGGTGATAGCCACTGCGCAAGGGGACGGTGTAGAAGATCAAGTTTTCGCTTCGGAAGTTGTCAGGTGATCCGAAGACAACTTCCAATGTGATTGAGCCCGAGCAGCAGGCCTCTACACCTGGTATTACTCCTTTAAAGGTAGTTTTGGTGGGCTAGATCCTTGACGGATCGATGCCCATCTTGCAGACTGTGTCCTGATAGAGCAGGTTAAGGCTTCTACCACCGTCCATGAGGACTCGGGTGACGTGGAATCCATCAATGATTGGGTCGAGGATCAGTGCGGCTGAGCTGCCGTGACAAATACTAGTCGGATGGTCCCTGTGATAAAAAGTGATCGGGCAAGATGACCATGCATTGAATTTTGGGGCGACTGGCTCTATCGCATAGACATCCCTGAGTGCGTGTTTGCGCTCCCTCTTGCGGATATGAGTAACGTATATCATGTTCACCGTTTTGACTTGGGGGGGGGGATTTCTTCTGTCCCCCTGTGTTCGGTGGACTTGGCTCCTCGTCATCATCCTCACTTGGCGACCCCTTCTCTTTGTCCTCGGTATGTAACTTGCCGACCTGCTTGAAGATCCAACAGCTTATGTTGGTATGATTGGTAGGTTTACCAGGGGTGCCGTGGATCTGACATGGTCGATCGAGGATTCGGTCCAAGCTGGATGAGCCCGAATTGATTCTTTTAAATGGCTTCTTCCGCTGACTGAGCTTGGAGCCGCTGAATCCGGCGTTAACCGCCGTGTCATCAGTATTATCACTGTTGTTCCGACGCTTGTGCCTGTTGCGTCGGGGCTTGCCTTTGCTATTTCTGGCTTCAGAAGTGCCAGGTTCGCTTGCATTATTACTGCTACGGGCTAGCCAACTATCTTCGCCCACGAAAAAGAGGGACATAAGTGCCATGAGGGCTACCATGGACTTCGGTTTTTCTTGGCCACGGTGTCGGGCGAGCTATTCGTCGCGAATGCTATGCTTAAAGGCCGCTAGTGCTTCGGCATCCGGACAGTCGACGATCTGGTTCTTTTAAATTAGGAATCAGGTCGGACGTATGTACCCTGGAAGTTGTCCCGGAAGGCATCTTCCAGGTCCTCCCAGCTGCCAATGGAGTTTTCTAGTAGGCTATTTAACCAGTGCCGAGCTGGTCCCTTTAGTTTTAGCGGGAGGTATTTGATGGCGTGAAGATCATCACCACGGGCCATATGAATATGGAGGAGTAAATCCTCAATCCATACTGCGGGATCCGTTGTGCCATCATATGATTCGATATTCACGGGTTTAAACCCTTTTGGGAATTCATGTTCCATTACTTCGTCAGTGAAGCTATGTCCAGCGCCTCTATAGTGGGCCACGTCGCGATGTAGCTCGGATGGAGTCCGTCTGTGATTTTTGGCCCGGGCATGGTTATGGTTGTCGTGCCCGGCTAGATAGTCGTCCTTACGCGTCGGAGCATGCCCCGCGATCCATAGATCGATCTGGTCTGGCCCACTTTGTTTTGCAAGTCCTGCCGCAGGTCGTAAGTATATTTCCGAGCTGTTGTGTATCTACCTTTACGGCGAGGTAGTACGGGCTGGTATTCGGCTTGAGCTGCCGTTTTGTCACGGCCACATGGTGGTCGGTCGGCTGGCCGATGGTACGGGCACCAGCGCCTCGTCATCGAATTGCGGTAGCAGCTTACGCTTCGGGTAACTCTTGGTTGGGCGCTCGAGCCGTATTCCTCGGCTACCAGGACGTTAGTCCACCTGTCGTTGAGCAGATCTTGGTCAGCTTGGAGCTGTTGCTGCTTCTTTTTCAGGCTCCTTGCAGTGGCTATTAGCCTGCGCCTAGGCTCACCTCCTCCTTGGAGGGTGGAAGATAATTACTATCCTCCAAGTCTTCATTTATAGCCTGGTCATCAGGGCTAATTTTCCCATATTCCCGGTCATCCTGTTCGGAGGTTGGCTCGACGGGGTTTTCTTGGTCTTCATTGTCGTCCGGAGTGTTGTTCTCTCCGGTTCCAGTATTGTTGTCTTTTCCACGGTGTGATTTAGAGCGGCGCCGCTAACGTCGGCACTTTGGTTGAGTCTCAGGAGGTATATCCTCAACTGGATTTTTCTCATTATCGTCGTTACCCTCTTTGGGTGTATCCACCATATACACGTCACACGAAGTGGTGGTCGTCCATCGTCCGGTAAACGGCGTGTTTTGGGCCTGCTCTTCTCCGGCATCGTCATCCATACCGTCGATGTCTTCGGAGCCGTAATCGAGCATGTCGGTTAAGTCCTCGACAGTGGCTATGAAGTGGGTGGTGGGTGGGACGTAAAATTCCCCGCTCTAAGCCCGTAATCCGGGCTGGGCGTGGTTCGGACATTGCTCCTCTGCAAGGACGAGGGATCACATTAAGTCCAGATCCTCGCTGAAAGGCAAGGTTCGGTCAGGGAGAAGAGAGTATGTGGAGTGCGGCGAGAAGAGAAATCTTTGGCCGAGCTCACACAATGATGACTCCGAGGGTTCGGGGCCAGTGTCCGGAGAGGAGTCCGGCTTCGTGATGATTGCCAATGATAGTGCTTCCTCCGGCTCTCCCATACTAGGCTTAATAGCCGCAGAGAGTTCGGCGAGCTCGGGAATCCCGTCTTCGGACCTGGAGACACGCAGTTGGGGTCAGAGCGGAGGTTGGGGTCGCGAACCCTTGGAAGATCAAGTCTCCTCGGGTATCAGCGACATAATCCAGATTTCCAAAACTAATCTGGTGACCTGGGGTGTAGCTGTCGATCTGCTCTAGATGGCCAAGCGAGTTGGCCCACAGTGTGAAGCCGCTGAAAGCAAAGATCTGGCCGGGGATAAAGACCTCCCTCAGGGAAGCTTTGTTGTAGATGACTGATGGAGCCATCAAACCATCCGGCGACGACACAACGGAACTCTCAATGAAAGCACCAATGTCGGTGTCAAAACCAGCAGATCTCAGGTAGGGGGTCCCAAACTGTGTGTCTAAGGATTGATGCTAATAGGAGACAAGGGACACGATGTTTTACCCAGGTTCGGGCCCTCTTGATGGAGGTAATACCCTACATCCTGCTTGATTTACTTTGATGAGTATAGGGGTTACAAGAGTTGATCTACCACGAGATCGTAATGGCTAAACCCTAATTGTCTAGCCTATATGATTATGATTGCCTCTACGGACTAAACCCTCTGATTTATATAGACACCGGAAGGGGCTAGGGTTGTACAGAGTCGGTTTACAGAGAAAGGAATATTCACATCCGCACGCTAAGCTTGCCTTCCATGCCAAGGAGAGTCCCATCCGGAGACGGGAGGAAGTCTTCTGTCTTGTATCTCCATGGCCCATTAGTCCGGCCCACCTCACATAGCCCAGACGCCCGAGGACGCCTTAATCCAGGACTCCCTCACTCCTCTCTTCCACTAAAGCCCATGTAGGCCCATTAAGCCCCCGGGGGGGTTCCGTAACCCTCCGGTACTCCGGGAAATACCCGAACTAATCTGAATCCTTTCCGGTGTCAACCTTCCAATATATAAATCTTAATGTCTCGACCATTTTGAGACTCCTCGTCATGTCCGTAATCATATCCGGGACTCCGAACAACCTTCGGTACATCAAATCACATAAATCATAATACATATCGTCATCTAACGTTAAGCGTGTGGACCCTACGGGTTCGAGAACTATGTAGACATGACCGAGACTCATCTCCTGTCAATAACCAATAGAGGAACCTGGATGCTCATATTGGTTCCTACATATTCTACGAAGATCTTTATCGGTCAAACCGCATAACATCATACGTTGTTCCCTTTGTCATCGGTATGTTACTTGCCCAAGATTCGATCGTCGACATCATCATACCTAGTTCAATCTCGTTACCAGCAAGTCTCTTTACTTGTTCCGTAATGCAACATCCCGCAACTAACTCATTAGTCACATTGCTTGTAAGGCTTATAGTGATGTGCATTACCAAGAGGGCCCAGAGATACCTCTTCGACAATCGGAGTGACAAATCCTAATCTCATCAATGCCAACTCAACAAACACCATCGGAGACACCTGTAGAGCATCTTTATAATCACCCAGTTACGTTGTGACGTTTGATAGAACACTAAGTGTTCCTCCGTTATTCGGGAGTTGCATAATCTCATAGTCATAGGAACATGTATAAGTTATGGAGAAAGCAATAGCAATAAACTAAACGATCATAGTGCTAAGCTAACGGATGGGTCATGTCAATCACATCATTTTCTAATCATGTGATCCCTTTTATCAAATGACAACTCATGTCTATGGATAAGAAACTTAACCATCTTTGATTAACGAGCTAGTCAAGTAGAGGCATACTAGTGACACTCTGTTTGTCTATGTATTCACACATGTACTAAGTTTCCGGTTAATACAATTCTAGCATGAATGATAAACATTTATCATGATATAAGGAAATATAAATAACAACTTTATTGTTGCCTCTAGGGCATATTTCCTTCAGTGTCCCACTTGTACTAGAGTCAATAATATACATTGCATTATAATGATTCTTACACCCATGGAGTCTTGGTGTTGATCATGTTTTGCTCGCGAGAGAGGCTCAGTCAATGGGCTTGCAACATTCAGATCCGTATGTATCTTGCAAATCTCTATGTCTCCCTCCTTGACTTGATCGCGGATGGAATTGAAGCGTCTCTTGATGTGCTTGGTTCTCTTGGGAAATCTGGATTCCTTTGCCAACGCAATTCCACCAGTATTGTCACAAAATATTTTCATTGGACCTGATGCACTAGGTATGACACCTAGATCGGATATGAACTCCTTCATCCAGACTCCTTCATTTGGTGCTTCCGAAGCAGCTATGTATTCCGCTTCACATGTAGATCCTGTCACGACGCTCTGCTTAAAACTGCACCAACTGACAGCTCCACCATTCAATAAAATTACGTATCCAGTTTGTGACTTAGAGTCATCCGGATCAGTGTCAAAGCTTGCATCGACGTAACCATTTACAACGAGCTCTTTGTCACCTCCATAAACGAGAAACATATTCTTAGTCCTCTTCAGGATGTTCTTGACCGATGTCCTGTGATCCACTCCAGGATTACTTTGGTACCTCCTAGCTAAACTAATAGCAAGGCACACATCAGGTCTGGTCCACAACATTGCGTACATGATAGAACCTATGGCCGAAGCATAGGGAATGACTTTCATTTTCTCTCTATCTTCTGAAGTGGTCGGGCATTGAGTGTGACTCAACTTCACACCTTATAACACATGCAAGAACCCTTTCTTTGCTTGATCCATTTTGAACTTCTTCAAAACTTTATCAAGGAATGTGCTTTGTGAAAGTCCAATTAATAGATCTTGATGCCCAATATATAAGCAGCTTCACTGAGGTCTTTCATTGAAAAATTCTTATTCAAGTATCTTTTTATGCTATTCAGAAATTCAGTATCATTTCCAATCAACAATATGTCATCCACATATAATATCAGAAATGCTACAGAGCTCCCACTCACTTTCTTGTAAGTACAGGCTCCTCCAAAAGTCTGTATAAAACCATATGCTTTGACCACACTATCAAAGCATATATTCCAACTCCGAGATGCTTGCACCAGTCCATAAATGGATTGCTAGAGCTTACACATTTCGTTAGCACCTTTTGGATCGACAAAACCTTCTGGTTGCATCATATACAACTCTTCTTTAAGATATACATTAAGCAATGCAGTTTTGACATCCATTTGCCAAATTTCATAATCATAAAATGCGGCAATTGCTAACATGATTTAGACAGACTTAAGCATCGCTGCGGGTCAGAAGGTCTCATCGTAGTCAACTCCTTGAACCTGTCGAAAACCTTTTGCAACAAGTCGAGCTTTGTAGACAGTAACATTACCGTTAGCGGCAGTCTTCTTCTTGGATATCTATTTATTCTCTATGGCTTGCCGATCATCGGGCAAGTCAACCAAAGTCCACACTTTGTTCTCATACATGGATCCCATCTCAGATTTCATGCCCTCGGGACATTTTGCGGAATCTGGGCTCATCATCGCTTCCTCATAGTTCGTAGGTTCGTCATGGTCAAGTAACATGACTTCCAGAACAGGATTACCATACCACTCTGGTGCGGATCTTACTTTGGTTGACCTACGAGGTTCGGTAGTAACTTGATCAGAAGTTTCATGATCATCATCATTAGCTTCCTCACTAATTTGTGTAGCAATCACTGGAACCGATTTCTGTGATGAACTACTTTTCAATAAGGGAGTAGCTACAGTTACCTCATCAAGTTATACTTTCCTCTCACTCACTTCTGTCGAGAGAAACTCCTTCTCTAGGAAGGATCCATTCTTAGCAACAAATATCTTGCCTTCGGATCTGTGATAGAAGGTGTACCCAACAGTCTCCTTTGGGTATCCTATGAAGACACATTTCTCCGATTTGGGTTCGAGCTTATCAGGTTGAAGATTTTTCACATAGGCATCACAGCCCCAAACTTTAAGAAACGATAACTTGTGTTTCTTGCCAAACCACAGTTCATATGGTGTCATCTCAACGGATTTCGATGGTGCCCTATTTAACGTGAATGCAACCGTCTCTAGAGCATAAACCCAAAACGATAGCGGTAAATCAGTAAGAGACATCATAGATCGCACCATATCTAATAAAGTGCTGAAAGTGCGTTATATCGACTAGAGGGGGGTGAATAGGCGATTTTTATGAAATTCTTCACTGAGGAATTTGCCGGTGAGGAAATTCCTTAGTGAAGAACTACTAGCAGCGGAATTAGTACTCAAAAGTAAACATAACAGAATACAAGCATAGTCATCATGATGAAATGAAGACAGGCACAGAGTACAGGAAGCGTAAGCACAGGATAACACAGGATGAGGACAAACAGACTGAAGAAATTGAACTGAGGGAATTGAGAAAGTATTCAGTCAAAGTCTTCAAACACAGATATGAACAAGCACACAACTCAATTATGAGGAAATGAAAGAGTTGAGGAAATGGAACTGTCGGTGTCAAAACCGGCGGATCTCAGGTAGGGGGTCCCGAACTGTGCGTCTAGGCCAGATGGTAACAGGAGGCAAGGGACATGAAGTTTTACCCAGGTTCGGGCCCTCTCGATGGAGTTAAAACCCTACGTCCTACTTGATTAATATTGATGATATGGGTAGTACAAGAGTAGACCTACCACGAGATCGGAGAGGCTAAACCCTAGAAGCTAGCCTATGGTATGATTGTTGATGTGTATGTTGTCCTACGGACTAAAACCCTCCGGTTTATATAGACACCGGAGAGGGTTAGGGTTACACAAAGTCGGTTACAATGGTAGGAGATCTTCATATCCGTATCGCCAAGCTTGCCTTCCACGCCAAGGAAAGTCCCTTCCGGACACGGGACGGAGTCTTCAATCTTGTATCTTCACAGTCCAGGAGTCCAGCTGAAGATATAGTCCGGCCATCCGGACACCCCCTAATCCAGGACTCCCTCAGTAGCCCCTGAACCAGGCTTCAATGACGACTAGTCCGGCGCGCAGATTGTCTTCGGCATTGCAAGGCGGGTTCCCCCTCCAAGTACTTCATAGAAGATTTTGAACACAAAGATAGTGTCCGACTCTGCAAAATAAGTTTCCACATATTGCCATAGAGAGAATAATACTTACACAAATCTAATCTGCAGACGTATTCCGTAGCGTGACACACCACGGCCAAGCCTTTATCCGAGTCGTTTCATTATCCCACCTCAGCGCGTCATGCGAGGCGGTTTCCTTGGCACGTCTTGTTAAAGCTGAGATCGTGTCCCCTTATTCCGGGATTATCATTAATACGGGCTTGGGTAACCCAACCGCGCCATTGATTACGATGCTTGGAGATAAGCGAGTTTTACCAGGCTGGTGGGGACATGTAGTTGCATCCACCCATATAAGGGGATAAGGATCCACCCTTTCACCTACACCTTCTTCCTCCTTCGCCTATCCATTCTTGCGCACTCGAGCTCCAGCGCCCAAGTCCGCACTCCCCACCTCAACCTCCTCCAGCCATGTCCGGAGCGGGAGGCAAGTGGATGGTCTCCTCCGTCATGGAGGGACACATCAAAAAGCTGAGGAAGGCCGGATACCTGTCTAACGACATCGCGTACCGGCTTCCCAAAAAGGGGCAGCTCATCCCCACCCCTAGGACCCATGAGAGGGTGGTGTTCCTCCCCCATTTCCTCCACGGACCGGGCTTCCCTCTCCACCCATTTGTCCGGGGGCTCATGTTCTACTACGGCCTGGATTTCCACGATCTGGCCCCGAACTTCGTCCTCAACATCTCAGCGTTTATCATCGTGTGCGAGGCCTTCCTCCGCATCCGCCCCCATTTCGGCCTATGGCTCAAGACTTTCAACATCAAGCCGAAGGTGGTGCACGGCAACCAGGCGGAGTGCGGAGGCGCCATGGTGGGCAAGATGGCCAACGTCCTATGGCTCGAGGGCTCGTTTGTGGAGACCCTGAAGGGGTGGCAATCGGGGTGGTTTTACATCACCGAGCCGCGCGACGCTGAATGGGTCGCACCCCCTGTGTTTCGATCTGGACCCCCGACGTGGCTCACCTCCTGGAAGGAGATGGGCCTGTCGTGGGGCAAGAAGGGAGAGCTGACCAGACTCCAAACATGCGTCCAAACCCTGGTGGACAAGAAGCTCAAACTTGTCAACGTAGTCCAGGTTATGCTCATCCGCTTGATCCTCCCATGTCAACAACAGGCTTTCAACCTGTGGGAGTTCGACCCGGCGCGGCACCAAACTCTGAGCAGGCTCTCCAACACGACATACGAAGATGCCTGGAAGGTGCTTTTCAAGCGCACCGAGGCTCCCGCATCCGCTACCGAGAATCGCGGATTCAGTGCGCAGCGTCACACTCTCGCGGTAAGCTATTTTTTCCTTTTACAGGGTATCAATTTTTCATAGTTTGACTCCATGCGGGATCTAAGCTCCCTTGCCTTTGACAGGATTGGCAGGTGACATCCGGACAGATCAACTGTCATGCTCCTTTGCCCGAAGGCCCAGAGGACGCTCGCTTGGCGAAGCTGCTAGTTCCGGCACCCTATGTGGTGCCGGAGAAGAAGGCCGCAAAAAAGGCTGCAGGGACTCAAAAGAGTGCCCGGCGCCAGGAGGTGTCGGACCCATCATCCGATGGTTCCGAGGCGCATTCCTCCCGTGAAGACGAGGAGGAAGAAGAAGAAACCTCTCCCCCTCCAGCGGGAGGAGACAAGAAAAGGAAGGCCGCCCTCTCTGGGGAGGCCGGAGGGTCCAAGAAGAGGAAAACCCTTCTTCCGGACTACTCCACCGATGCTGACGACGGCGGAGAGGAGTGGCAGCCCAGGGCCAAGCCCCTGGCAAAATCGTAAGTATCCGAATACCATAGTAATTCATAGTATTCATTTATTGCACAGCTTTCCCTTACGTTGAATATGTTTAAGCAGCCCACCCAAAGACTGGCTCGACGCGTCGTCGAGCGGCTCACTGGACTTATCGGATGTGAACTCGCTTCCGACGGCTTCCTCCCCCCGCCCTACGGACGACACCGAAGTGTTGTCCCAACAGGTTCCAAGCCGGGAGGAGGTGGTCCTGGAGGCGCCGCAAGGCGACCTCCCGGACTCCAGGAGTAAAGGGGATTAAACCCCCTAGGGCTCCAAGTCTGGCTCTAGGACGGACACCGCTCCGGAACCTTCAAAGGTTCCAGAGTCCGGCGGGGGACCTCCTTCCAAGAGGAGTAAGTCCACCGTGCCGGTGGCCCCCGTCCAACCGGAGGCGCCGGACAATATGTTGGAGGCGCTCGAAGGCGCCTCCATCGACGAGGAGCACCGCACTATTATGAGTGCGGTGGTCTAGAAGGTTCAGTCCGCCAAGAGCGGACTGACTGAAGCTTGTACTAGCCTTTTAACAGGATTTGAGGTAAGTAAAGAATGTGTAAATAATATTACCGCATAGACAGTAGCCCCTGATGCTCTGTTTGGCGTTCGGGAAGAAAAGCCGAATAGAGGATCAAATAAAATTCGCAGGAGTCTAACAAAAATGAGTCAATATGCATATGCAGGCTTCTCTGCTTGCGTCCGCCGCACTGACTGCTGAAGTGGACACGCTGAAGCAGAACCTCGAGCGGTCCGAGCAAGAGCTCGGGCGTGCCAAGAAGCAGCTCGAGGACAATGGAGGTAAGAAATACCTTGTTTTTTTAAATATATATAAAAAGGTGCAATTGCAAAGAATGACATGATTATCGTGGCTATTGTAGGGGCCACGTCTGAAGTGGCGACCCTTAAGCAAGCGCTGGTCGAGGCCGAGAAGAGGGCGGCCTCGGAGCGCACCGATCGGGAGAAGTATGAGGCCGAGGTTGGCAAGGTGCTTCAAGAGCTCCAGGCTCTCATGGAGAAACATGAGAGTTTGGAGCTTGACTCAAAGACGCGAGCGTCCGAGCTCGCGCTGGCTATTGAAAATGCCAAGTCTGCCAAGGCCAATCCCAGAAGACCTTCCAGGAGTTTGATGAGGTGAAGAAGATAGCGGCGGGTAAGGCATTCTTTATGCAAAGCAAACACATAAACGTGAGTTACTTGTTACTTTCCCGAATTCGGAGCTCTCCAGGAGTGTTCGCGGATCTTCCCCAGAGTGTGTCCGATGCCGCCGCATTCTATCGAGCCGAGGAGGGCAGCTCGACAGAGAAGGTGTTCTGGTCCCAGTATGCTGAAGCCGGACACCCCGTGCCCCTGAGCGACCAGCTGAAGCAACTGGTCGAGCTCCACAAGGCGGCCGAACATGCCATGAGGGGCCTCATTGTTCGGCTGTGGCCTGGAGGGGCTCTGCCTGGGAGCTATTTCGGGCTGGTGCAGCGGCTGGTGGAGGCCTGTCCAAGGCTCGAAGTCATCAAGCGCTCCGTCTGCATTGAAGGTGCCCGTAGGGCCCTTGCCCGTGCTAAGGTGCAGTGGGGCAAGCTGGATGCTGAGAAGCTTGTGAAGGACGGGCCACCGCCGGGGAAAGAGCAACGCAAGCCTGAGAATTACTATAAGGATGTTCTGAAGGGTGCCTGCCTTGTGGCGGATGAATGTTCTAGGGATGTAATTTTTGAGTGAAACTTGCTCGTTTTGTCCTGTGCGCTGAAAACTTGTTCATATGCGCTAAGCAATTCTATTGGAATTTAAAATATTACCTTTTGTGCGGCTGTTTATCAATTCTAAGAGATGGCGAGTCGTCGGCTTATGCCCCCGTACCGCTAGTGCTGGGGTGTTCGGGGATAAACCTGAGCACTCTTTTTCCCATGTTTGGGTCCTTCGAGGGAGGCGCTCAGCCTAACGAACAAGGCAATCGGACTATAATGCATGAACACTCTCACTTAGCCATAGAATTCTATAATTTTAAATTTCGGTGAAGCCCCTGGTATTCAGAAGACCGAGTTCGGGGCGCTATCCATGCCTTGGCCGGACAGAGCCGGCTCCTCGCCCTAAGCGGCATAAGTCTTTAGGGACTCGAAAAACCTATAGAATAGTGACCAGCTCTCGCTTCATCATGACAGTCAGTTTTAGCTTTCTCCACTGAGGTGCTCGACCCAGCTCAACTGGGGCACAATCGCAGTGGTTCTCCTAGTGCTACCTTAGCCGATATAGCGGAACGTAAGTGAAGGAAATATGCCCTAGAGGCAATAATAAAGTTATTATTTATTTCCTTATATCATGATAAATGTTTATTATTCATGCTAGAATTGTATTAACCGGAAACATAATACATGTGTGAATACATAGACAAACAGAGTGTCGCTATTAAGCCTCTACTTGACTAGCTCGTTAATCAAAGATGGTTATGTTTCCCTACCATGGACAAAGAGTTGTTATTTGACTAACGGGATCACATCATTAGGTGAATGATCTGATTGACATGACCCATTCCATTAGCTTAGCACCCGATCGTTTAGTATGTTGCTATTGCTTTCTTCATGACTTATACATGTTCCTATGACTATGAGATTATGCAACTCCCGTTTGCCGAAGGAAAACTTTGTGTGCTTCCAAATGTCACAACGTAACTGGGTGATTATAAAGGTGCTCTACAGGTGTCTCCAAAGGTACAGGTGTCTCCAAAGGTACATAAAGGTGCTCTACAGGTATCTCTGGGCCCTCTCGGTAATGCACATCACATAAAGCCTTGCAAGCATTGCAACTAATGAGTTAGTTGTGAGATGATGTATTACGGAACGAGTAAAGAGACTTGCCGGTAACGAGATTGAACTAGGTATTGAGATATCGACGATCGAATCTCGGGCAAGTAACATACCGATGACAAAGGGAACAACGTATGTTGTTATGCGGTCTGACCGATAAAGATCTTCGTCGAATATGTAGGAGCCAATATGAGCATCCAGGTTCCGCTATTGGTTATTGACCGGAGACATGTCTCGGTCATGTCTACATTGTTCTTGAACCGTAGGGTCCGCACGCTTAAGGTTTCGATGACAGTTATATTATGAGTTTATGAGTTTTGATGTACCGAAGGAGTTCGGAGTCCCGGATGAGATCGGGGACATGACGAGGAGTCTCGAAATGGTCGAGACGTAAAGATCGATATATTGGACGACTATATTCGGACATCGGAAAGGTTCCGAGTGATTCGGGTATTTTTCGGAGTACCGGAGAGTTACGGGAATTCGCCGGGGAGTATATGGGCCTTATTGGGCCATACGGGAATAGATGAGAGAGGCCAAAAGGAAGGAGGCCTGCGCCCCCCCCTCTGGTCCGAATTGGACAAGGGGCGCAGCCCCCTTTTCCTTTTTCCTCTCCCCCTCTTTCCCCTTCTCCTACTCCAACAAGGAAGGAAGGAGTCCTACTCCCAGTGGGAGTAGGACTCCCCTTGGCGCGCCCCCTTCTAGGACGGCCTCCCCCTCCCCCTTGCTCCTTTATATACGGGGGCAGGGGGCACCTCTAGACACACAAGTTGATCTTCGTGATCGTTCCTTAGCCGTGTGTGGTGCCCCCCTTCACCATATTCCACCTCGGTCATATTGTAGCAGTGCTTACGCGAAGCCCTGCGACGGTAGAACATCAAAATCATCACCACGCCGTCGTGCTGATGGAACTCCTCCCCGACGCTTTGCTGGATCGGAGCCCGGGGATCGTCATCGAGCTGAACGTGTGCCAATAACTCGGAGGTGCCGTTGTAACGGTGCTTGGATCGGTCGGATCGTGAAGACGTACGACTACATCAACCGCGTTGTCACAACGCTTCCGCTGTCGGTCTACAAGGGTACGTAGATCACACTCTCCCCTCTCGTTGCTATGCATCACCATGATCTTGCGTGTGCGTAGGAATTTTTTTGAAATTACTACGTTCCCCAACAGTGGCATCCGAGCCTAGGTTTTATGTGTTGATGTTATATGCACGAGTAGAACACAAGTGAGTTGTGGGCGATATAAGTCATACTGCTTACCAGCATGTCATACTTTGGTTCGGCGGTATTGTTGGACGAAGCGGCCCGGACCGACATTACGCGTACGCTTACGCGAGACCGGTTCTCCCGACGTGCTTTGCACAAAGGTGGCTAGCGGGTGACAGTTTCTCCAACTTTAGTTGAACCGAGTGTGTCTACGCCCGGTCCTTGCGAAGGTTAAAACAGCACCAACTTGACAAACTATCGTTGTGGTTTTGATGCGTAGGTAAGATTGGTTCTTGCTTAAGCCCGTAGCAGCCACGTAAAACTTGCAACAACAAAGTAGAGGACGTCTAACTTGTTTTTGCAGGGCATGTTGTGATGTGATATGGTCAAGACATGATGCTAAATTTTATTGTATGAGATGATCATGTTTTGTAACCGAGTTATCGGCAACTGGCAGGAGCCATATGGTTGTCGCTTTATTGTATGCAATGCAATCGAGCTATAATGCTTTACTTTATCACTAAGCGGTAGAGATAGTCGTGGAAGCATAAGATTGGCGAGACGACAACGATGCTACGATGGAGATCAAGGTGTCGCGCCGATGACGATGGTGATCACGACGGTGCTTCGAAGGTGGAGATCACAAGCACAAGATGATGATGGCCATATCATATCACTTATATTGATTGCTTGTGATGTTTATCTTTTATGCATCTTATCTTGCTTAGATTGACGGTAGCATTATAAGATGATCTCTCACTAATTATCAAGAAGTGTTCTCCCTGAGTATGCACCGTTGTGAAAGTTCTTCGTGCTGAGACACCACGTGATGATTGGGTGTGATAGGCTCTACGTTCAAATACAACAGGTGAAAAACAGTTGCACACGCGGAATATTCAGGTTATACTTGACGAGCCAAGCATATACAGATATGGCCTCGGAACATGGAGACTGAAAGGTCGAGCGTGAATCATATAGTAGATATGATCAACATAGTGATGTTCACCAATGAAACTACTCCATCTCACGTGATGATCGGACATGGTTTAGTTGATTTGGATCACGTAATCACTTAGAGGATTAGAGGGATGTCTATCTAAGTGGGAGTTCTTAAGTAATATGATTAATTGAACTTAAATTTATCATGAACTTAGTCCTGGTAGTATTTTGCAAATTATGTTGTAGATCAATAGCTCGCGTTATTGCTTCCCTATGTTCCTAGAGAAAATTGTGTTGAAAGATGTTAGTAGCAATGATGCGGATTGGATCCGTGATCTGAGGTTTATCCTCATTGCTGCACAGAAGAATTATGTCCTTGATGCACCGCTAGGTGACGGACCTATTGCAGGAGCAGATGCGGACGTTATGAACGTTTGGCTAGCTTAATATGATGACTACTTGATAGTTTAGTGCACCATGCTTAATGGCTTAGAATCGGGACTTCAAAGACGTTTTGAACGTCATGGAGCATATGAGATGTTCCAGGAGTTGAAGTTAATATTTCAAGCAAATACCTGAGTTGAGAGATATGAAGTCTCCAACAAGTTCTATAGCTAAAAGATGGAGGAGAATCGCTCAACTAGTGAGCATGTGCCCAGATTGTCTGAGTACTACAATCGCTTGAATCAAGTGGGAGTTAATCTTCCAGATAAGATAGTGATTGAAAGAATTCTCTAGTCACCATCACCAAGTTAGTAGAACTTCGTGATGAACTATGATATGCAAGGGATAACGGAAACGATTCCCAAGCTCTTCGTAATGAGGAAATTGACGAAGGTAGAAATCAAGAAAAACATCAAGTGTTGATGGTAGACAAGACCACTAGTTTCAAGAAAAGGGAAGAGGGAAGAAGGGGAACTTCAAGAAGAACAGCAAGCAAGTTGCTGCTCAAGTGAAGAAGCCCAAGTCTGGTCCTAAGCCTGAGACTAAGTGTTTCTACTGCAAAGGGACTGGTCACTGGAAGCGGAACTACCCCAAGTGATTGGAAGATAAGAAGGATGGCAAAGTGAACATAAGTATATTTGATATACATGTTATTGATGTGTACTTTACTAGTGTTTATAGCAACCCCTCAGTATTTGATACTAGTTAGTTGCTAAGATTAGTAACTCGAAATGGGAGTTGCAGAATAAACAGAGACTAGTTAAGGGTGAAGTGACGATGTGTGTTGGAAGTGGTTCCAAGATTGATATGGTCATCATCGCACACTCCCTATACTTTCGGGATTAGTGTTGAACCTGAATAAGTGTTATTTGGTGTTTGCGTTAAGCATGAATATGATTTGATCATGTTTATTGTAATATGGTTATTCATTTAAGTAAGAGAATAAATTGTTGTTCTGTTTACATGAATAAAACCTTATATGGTTACACACCCAATGAAAATAGTTCGTTGGATCTCGATGGTAGTGATACACATAATCATAATATTGAAACCAAAAGATGCAAAGTTAATAATGATAGTGCAACTTATTTGTAGCACTGCCGTTTAGGTCATATTGGTGTAAAGCGCATGAAGAAACTCCATGCTGATGGGATTTTGGAATCATAATATGAATCACTTGATGCTTGCGAACCATGCCTCATGGGCAAGATGACTAAGACTCCATTCTTCGGAGCGAGCAACTGACTTATTGGAAATAATACATACTGATGTATGCGGTCCGATGAGTGTTAAGGCTCACGGAAAGTATCGTTATTTTCTGAACTTCACAGATGATTTGAGCAGATATGGGTATATCTACTTGATGAAACATAAGTCTGAAACATTTGAAAAGTTCAAAGAATTTCAGAGTGAAGTGGAAAATCATCGTGACAAGAAAATAAAGTTTCTACGATCTAATCGCGGAGACAAATATTTGAGTTCCGAGTTTGGTCTTCAATTAAAACAATGTGGAATAGTTTCACAAACTCATGCCACATGGAACACCACAGCATAATGGTGTGTCCAAACGTCATAACCGTACTTTATTGGATATAGTGCAATCTATGATGTCTCTTACCGATCTACCACTATCGTTTTGGGGTTATGCATTAGAGACCGCTGCATTCACGTTAAAAGGGCACCATCTAAATCTGTTGAGACGACACCGTATGAACTGTGGTTTGGCAAGAAACCAAAGTTGTCATTTCTTAAAGTTTGGGGTTGCAATGCTTATGTGAAAAAGTTTCATCCTGATAAGCTCAAACCCAAATCGGAAAAGTGTGTCTTCATAGGATACCCAAAAAGTTACTGTTGGGTACACCTTCTATCACAGATCCAAAGGCAAGACATTCGTTGCTAAGAATGGATCCTTTCTAGAGAAGGAGGTTCTCTCGAAAGAAGTGAGTGGGAGGAAAGTAGAACTTCATAAGGTAATTGTACCTTCTCCCTTATTGGAAAGTAGTTCATCACAGAAATCTGTTCCTGTGACTACTACACCAATTAGTGAGGAAGCTAATGATGATGATCATATAACTTCAGATCAAGTTACTACCGAATCTCGTAGGTAAACCAGAGTGAGATCCGCACCAGAGTGGTACGGTAATCCTGTTCTGGACGTCATGCTACTTGACCATGACGAACCTACGAACTATGAAGAAGCGATGGTGAGCCCAGATTCCGCAAAATGGGTTGAGGCCATGAAGTCTGAGATGGGATCCATGTATGAGAACAAAGTATGGACTTTGGTTGACTT
Organism: Triticum urartu; assembly: GCF_003073215.2. Classification (NCBI taxonomy): domain Eukaryota; kingdom Viridiplantae; phylum Streptophyta; class Magnoliopsida; order Poales; family Poaceae; genus Triticum; species Triticum urartu. The sequence goes on from NC_053024.1 coordinate 460,432,389, forward strand.
GCCCGATGATCGGCAAGCAATTGAGAATAAATGGATCTTCAAGAGGAAGACGGACGCTGATAGTAGTGTTACTATCTACAAAGCTAGAATTGTCGCAAAAGGTTTTCGACAAGTTCAAGGTGTTGACTACGATGAGAGTTTCTCACTCGTATCTATGCTTAAGTCTGTCCGAATCATGTTAGCAATTGCCGCATTTTATGAAATCTGGCAAATGGATAAACAAAACTGCATTCCTTAATAGATTTATTAAAGAAGAGTTGCATATGATACAACCAGAAGGTTTTGTCAATCCTAAAGGTGCTAACAAAATATGCAAGCTCCAGCGATCCATCTATGGACTGGTGCAAGCATCTCGGAGTTGGAATATACGCTTTGATAAGTTGATCAAAGCATATAGTTTTATACAGACTTGCGATGAAGTCTGTATTTACAAGAAAGTGAGTGGGAGCACTACAACATTTCTGATAAGTATATGTGAATGACATATTGTTGATCGGAAAAAATGTAGAATTATTCTGCAAAGCATAAAGGAGTGTTTGAAAGGAATTTTCCAAAGAAAGACCTCGGTGAAACTGTTGACATATTGAACATCAAGATCTATAGAGATAGATCAAGACGCTTGATAAGTTTTTTTTAATGAGTACATACCTTGACAAGATTTTTAAGTAGTTCAAAATAGAACAGTCAAAGAAAGAGTTCTTGTCTGTGTTACAAGGTGTGAAATTGAGGAAGACTCAAAACCCGACCATGACAGAAGATAGAAAGAGAATGAAAGTCATTCCCTATGCCTCAGCCATAGGTTCTATAAAGTATGCCATGCTATGTACCAGATCTATTGTATACCCTACACTGATTTTGGCAAGGTAGTACAATAGTGATCTAGGAGTAGATCACTAGACAGCGGTCAAAATTATCCTTAGTGGAATAAGGATATGTTTCTCGATTATGGAGGTGACAAAAAGGTTCGTCGTAAAGGATTACGTCGATGCAAGTTTTGACACTAATCCAGATGACTCTAAGTCTCAATCTGGATACATATTGAAAGTGGGAGCAATTAGCTAGAGTAGCTCTGTGCAGAGCATTGTTGACATAGAAGTTTGCAAAATACATACGGATCTGAATGTGGCAGACCCGTTGACTAAACTTCTCTCACAAGCAAAACATGATCACACCTTAGTACTCTTTGGGTGTTAATCGCATAGCGATGTGAACTAGATTACTGAATCTAGTAAACCCTTTGGGTGTTGGTCACATGAAGATGTGAACTAATCACATAAATATGTGAACTATTAGTGTTAAATCACATGGTGATGTGAACTAGATTATTGACTCTAGTGCAAGTGGGAGACTGAAGGAAATATGCCCTAGAGGCAATAATAAAGTTATTATTTATTTCCTTATATCATGATAAATGTTTATTATTCATGCTAGAATTGTATTAACCGGAAACATAATACATGTGTGAATACATAGACAAACAGAGTGTCGCTAGTATGCCTCTACTTGACTAGCTCGTTAATCAAAGATGGTTATGTTTCCTAACCATGGACAAAGAGTTGTTATTTGATTAATGGGATCACATCATTAGGTGAATTATCTGATTGACATGACCCATTACATTAGCTTAGCACCCGATCGTTTAGTATGTTGCTATTGCTTTCTTCATGACTTATATATGTTCCTATGACTATGAGATTATGCAACTCCCATTTGCCGGAGGAACACTTTGTGTGCTACCAAACGTCACAACGTAACTGGGTGATTATAAAGGTGCTCTACAGGTGTCTCCAAAGGTACATGTTGGGTTGGCGTATTTCGAGATTAGGATTTGTCACTCCAATTGTCGGAGAGGTATCTCTGGGCCCTCTCGGTAATGCACATCACATAAAGCCTTGCAAGCATTGCAACTAATGAGTTACTTGTGAGATGATGTATTACGGAATGAGTAAAGAGACTTGCCGGTAACGAGATTGAACTAGGTATTGAGATACCGACTTTCGAATCTCGGGCAAGTAACATACCGATGACAAAGGGAACGACGTATGTTGTTATGCGGTCTGACTGATAAAGATCTTCGTAGAATATGTACGAGCCAATATGAGCATCCAGGTTCTGCTATTGGTTATTGACCGGAGACAGGTCTCGGTCATGTCTACATTGTTCTCGAACCGTAGGGTCCGCACGCTTAAGGTTTCGATGACAGTTATATTATGAGTTTATGAGTTTTGATGTACCGAAGGAGTTCGGAGTCCCGGATGAGATCGGGGACATGACGAGGAGTCTTGAAATGGTCGAGACGTAAAGATCGATATATTGGACGACTATATTCGGACATCGGAAAGGTTCCAAGTGATTCAGGTATTTTTCGGAGTACCGGAGAGTTACGGGAATTCGCCGGGAGTATATGGGCCTTATTGGGCCATACGGGAATAGAGGAGAGAGGCCAAAAGGAAGGAGGCCTGCGCCCCCCCTCTGGTCCGAATTGGACAAGGGGCGCAGCCCCCTTTTCCTTTTTCCTCTCCCCCTCTTTCCCCTTCTCCTACTCCAACAAGGAAGGAAGGAGTCCTACTCCCAGTGGGAGTAGGACTCCCCTTGGCACGCCCCCTTCTAGGCCGGCCGCCCCCTCCCCCTTGCTCCTTTATATACGGGGGCAGGGGGAACCTCTAGACACACAAGTTGATCTTCGTGATCGTTCCTTAGCCGTGTGCGGTGCCCCCCTCCACCATATTCCACCTCGGTCATATTGTAGCGGTGCTTAGGCGAAGCCCTGCGACGGTAGAACATCAAAATCATCACCACGCCGTCGTGCTGACGGAACTCCTCCCCGACACTTTGCTGGATCGGAGCCCGGGGATCGTCATCGAGCTGAATGTGTGCCAAGAACTGGGAGGTGCCGGAGTAACGGCGCTTGGATCGGTCGGATCGTGAAGACGTACGACTACATCAACCGCGTTGTCACAACGCTTCCGCTATCGGTCTACAAGGGTACGTAGATCACACTCTCCCCTCTCATTGCTATGCATCACCATGATCTTGCGTGTGCGTAGGAAATTTTTTGAAATTACTACGTTCCCCAACAGTAAGACACCAAAACATAGGAGCCGGGCAAATCCAACTATTGCCCAAGACATGATTCGGAGCCGATGCATATAATGCTATAAGTTCGGGGTGCCGCACTTGTTAAAGTGTTCGGACTTCTCACACCATATTGAGGGGTACTAAAGCCCCTGGCGTATTTTGGCCATACCAACGTGTACGGGTGCAACATGTCGTTAAGGAACATATATAAAGAAAAAAAGGTAATGCAAAAATAGACGAAAGCTATGCATTGTTTATTAAAAAGGGCTGCGATCAAAGCAGAATGATACAAATAATGCGATAAGTGGAACGTTGGACTAATTAACATGTCTGTTCCAGGGGCAAGCTGCGGAATAGTATGCGGAGCAGGTATAGTGCTCGTGATAGAGACCACCTGGGAGTTTTTTAATGCAGCATGGCTTGTCTGCTTCCCTGGTTCTTGCATTGTTTGTGCGGCAATTGAACTACCGAACAGGCCTTCCGAAGGATGGAGTCCTGAAAGTAAGAGAAAATTAAAAAATCGGCAGCCCCTGGTACGGTTTAAGCCGTGTTTTGGGTGTGCCGTGATGGTGCCCCTCCCCCTGTACCCATGGTATCTCTAGAGCGTAGTTATGTACTTGAAGTACTGGCGTTGCCTTTTTGCGAGGGTTGGGGTTGGGGCCGCATTGCTACGCCTGCTCGGATCGTGCCAGGCGGTCTTGTTGTAGGTTACTCCGGGCGCGCTTGACGGTGTCCGGTCGTTTAGTGGCCGGACTGGAGAACTTCCTGGAGAGGCTGCTTTGTACTTCCGCTGCAAGGGCCGCCGTGTGCTCCTCCGTTTGAAGGGAGCATTCAATGTTTCCATTGACCGTAATTACTCCTCGAGGGCCTGGCATCTTGAGCTTAAGATATGCGTAGTGTGGTACCGCATTGAACTTAGCGAATGCGGTTCGCCCGAGCAGTGCGTGATAGCCACTGCGAAACGGGACTATGTCGAAGATTAGCTCCTTGCTTCGGAAATTATCCGGAGATCCGAAGACCACTTCGAGTGTGACTGAGCCTGTACAAATTGGCCTCTACACCTAGTATTACGCCCTTAAAGGTCGTTTTAGTGGGCTTAATCCTCGAGGGATCTATGCCCATTTTCCGCACTATATCCTGGCAAAGCAGGTTCAGGCTGCCGCCGCCGTCCATAAGGACTCTCGTGAGATGAAATCCGTCAATAATTGGGTCTAAAACCAATGCGGCGAATCCGCCATGACGGATGCTAGTGGGATGGTCCCTTCGATCAAAGGTGATCGGGCAGGAGGACCATGGGTTGAACTTTGGGGCGACTGGCTCTACCGTGTATACGTCCCTTAACGCGCGCTTCCGCTCCCTTTTGGGGATATGGGTTGCGTATATCATGTTCACCGTCCGCACTTGTGGGGGAAAACCCTTCTGTCCACTATTGTTCGGCGGCCGGGGCTCCTCGTCGTCGTCGCTATGCAGCCCCTTGTCTTCATTTTCGGCGTTTAACTTGCCCGCCTGCTTGAACACCCAACAATCCCTGTTGGTGTGATTGGCCGGCTTTTCGGGGGTGCCATGTATCTGGCACAAGCGGCCGAGTATTCGGTCCAAACTAGACGGGCCCCTAGGATTCCTTTTGAATGTATTTTTCCGCTGACCGGATTTAGAGCCTCTGAATCCGGCATTAAATGCCGTATCCTCAGCGTTGTCGCCGTTAATGTGGCGCTTCTGCTTGTTGCGACGCGACCTGCCACTACTGTCTCTGGTGTCCGAATTACCAGGGTTCTTGGTCATATTGTTGCTACGAGCAAGCCAGCTGTCTTCTCCCGCGCAAAAGTGGGTCATGAGTGTCGTGAGTGCTGCCATAGATTTTGGCTTTTCCTGTCCAAGGTGCCGGGCCAGCCACTCGTCACGGATATTGTGCTTGAAGGCTGCTAGGGCCTCAGCGTCCAGACAGTCAACTATTTGATTTTTCTTTGTTAGGAACCGTGTCCAGAATTGCCTGGCCGATTCCTCTGGCTGCTGAATTACATGACTTAGGTCATCGGCGTCTGGGGGTCGCACATAAGTGCCCTGGAAATTGTCGACGAATGCGGCTTCCAGGTCCTCCCAACAACTGATTGATCCTGTTAGCAAGCTGTTAAGCCAATGCCGAGCTGGTCCTTTAAGCTTGAGTGGGAGGTATTTGATGGCGTGGAAATCATCGCCGTGGGCCATGTGGATATGAAGGAGATAATCCTCGATCCATACCGCAGGATCTGTTGTGCCATCATATGATTCGATGTTTACGGGTTTGAAACCCTCGAGGATTTGGTGATCCATAATTTCGTCTGTAAAGCATAGTGGGTGTGCGGCGCCTCTGTACTGGGCTATATCATGACGTAGCTCCAACGAGCCTTGTCTACTGTGTTTGGCCCTGCCGAATTTGTGGCTAGCGTGACGGTTACCGTATCGAGCCGTGGGGTGCCCACGCGATCCGTAGATCGATCTTGTTTGCCTTGCCTTGTCCTCCAACATGTCTCGTAAGTCCGGCGCATATTCCCGTGCCTTGGTACGGGGTGCAGCTTGAGTGGAGGGCCGAGAGGCCTCTCTGTCACGGCCACGAGGTGGCCGGTCGGCCGCATCAAATGCTTCCTCCTCTAATCGGGGTAGCAACCTGCACTTTGGGTAGCTCTTGGAGGGGCGTTCGAGTTTATGCTCTTCGGCCGCAAGGACTTCAGTCCATCTATCGTCTAGCAAATCTTGATCAGCTCTAAGCTGTTGCTGTTTTTTCTTGAGGCTTCTTGTCGTGGCCATAAGCCTGCATTGAAAACGCTCTTGCTCGACGGGATCCTCTGGCACGACGAATTCGTCGTCGTCGAGGCTTTGACTCGTCTTCGGAGGGAGGCATATAATTATCGTCCTCGACCTCTCTGTCTGCCGCTCTCTCATGAGGGCTGGTTTCTCCATCCTCCTGTGCTAAATCTTGCTGGAGGGGGTTTTCTTTGGCGCTTTCCGGAGTATTATTATCTCCCGTGCCGGAATCACCGTATTTGTTTTGGCGGGATTTTGAGCGGCGCCGCTGACGCCGGCGCTTAGGCTGTTTCTTGGAGGGGTCATCCTCCGCTGTTCCATCGCCATCTCCCTCTTTCGGGGTGTCCACCATGTATATGTCATATGACAAGGTGGCTTTCCAGGGCCTAGTAGGCGCTGGTTCTTCATCATCTCCTTCATCGGCGTCCATACCATCGATGTCTTCGGAGTCGAAGTCGAGCATGTCGGTTAAGTCGTCGACAGTGGCTACAAAGTGGGTGGTGGGTGGGCGTTGAATTTCTTCATCGTCCGTACCCCAACCTTGCTGACCATAGTACGGCAAGGGCTCTCCTGATAAAGAGAGAGACTTCAGTGACTTCAGGATATCGCCGAAAGGCGAGTGCTGAAAGATGTCCGCGGTAGTGAACTCCATGATCGGCGCCCAATCGGATTTGATCGGCAGGGGCGCGGAGGGTTCGGAGTTCGGACAGGAGTCCAGCTCCTTGGAGTCACGAGTCTCGCAGAGTACGGGGCTGGTGTTCGGCTCAATCGCCGTTGGGGTCGCAGCCCCCAAGGTGGCGTCCAACCGCCCATCCTCGATCGGCGCAGTTGGCTCCAAATTGAGGGTCGGAGCCGATGCGGGTGCGGCCTCCAGGGCACTGTACGGCGGCAGAGCTAGATCATGCTCGTCGTGACAGTGCGGCGCGCTCGGCAGTGGCTCGAATCCGTCGAAGATCAAATCCCCGCAGATGTCAGCCGTGTAGTTTAAACTTCCAAATCTGACCTGACGGCCAGGGGCGTAGCTTTCGATCTGCTCCAGACGGCCGAGCGAATCGGCCCGCAGTGCGAAGCCGCCGAAGACGAAGATCATTCCGGGGAGGAAGGTCTCACCCTGGACTGCATCGCTATTGATGATCGTAGGAGCCATCGAGCCTGACGGTGACGACACAGAGGAACTCTCAATGAAAGCACCAATGTCGGTGTCAAAACCGGCGGATCTCGGGTAGGGGGTCTGAGGGAGTCCTGGATTAGGGGGTGTTCGGGTAGCCGGACTATACCTTCAGCCGGACTCCTGGACTATGAAGATACAAGATTGAAGACTTCGTCCCGTGTCCGGATGGGACTTTCCTTGGCGTGGAAGGCAAGCTTGGCGATGCGGATATTCAAGATCTCCTACCATTGTAACCGACTCTCTGTAACCCTAACCCTATCCGGTGTCTATATAAACCGGAGGGTTGTAGTCCGTAGGCGATCAACTCCATATACAACAATCATACCATAGGCTAGCTTCTAGGGTTTAGCCTCCTTGATCTCGTGGTAGATCTACTCTTGTACTACCCATATCATCAATATTAATCAAGCAGGACGTAGGGTTTTACCTCCATCAAGAGGGCCTGAACCTGGGTAAAACATCGTGTTCCCTGCCTACTGTTACCATCCGGCCTAGACACGCAGTTCGGGACCCACTACCCGAGATCCGCCGGTTTTGACACCGACATTGGTGCTTTCATTGAGAGTTCCGCTGTGTCGTCGCCTTTAGGCTCGATGGCTCCTTTGATCATCAACAACGATGCGGTCCAGGGTGAGACTTTGCTCCCTGGACAGATCTTCGTCTTCGGCGGCTTCGCTCTACGGGCCAATTCGCTCGGCCACCTGGAGCAGATCGAAAGCTACGCCCCTGGCCATCAAGTCAGGTTTGGAAGCTTATACTACACGGCTGACATCCGCGGAGACTTGATCTTCGACGGACTCGAGCCACGGCCAAGCCCGCCATACTATCTCGAGAGGCATGATCTAGCTCTGCCCCCGGACAGTGTCCTGGAGGCCGCACACGCATCAGTTCCGACCCCTAACTCGGAGCCTATTGCGCCAATCGAGGATGAGCGGTTGGACGTCACCTCGGGGGCTGCGATCCCAAAAGCGATCGAGCCGAACGCTAGCCCCGCACTCTGCACGACCCGTGACTCCGAGGATCCGGACTCCTCCCCGGACTTCGAACCCCCCGCACCCCTGCCAATCGAATCTGATTGGGCGCCGATAATGGAGTTCACCGCCGCAGACATCTTTGAGCACTCGCCTTTTTGGCGACATCCTGAATCCTCTTAAGTCTCTCTCTTTATCAGGAGAGCCCTGGCCGGACTACGGTCAGCGAGGGTGGGATACGGACGATGAGGAAATTCAAAGCCCTCCCACCACCAACTTTGTAGCCACTGTCGATGATCTAACCGACATGCTTGACTTCAGCTCCGAAGACATCGACAGCATGGACGACGATGTAGGAGACGAACAGGAACCAGCACCTGTAGGGCGCTGGAAGGCCACCTCGTCATATGACATATATATGGTGGATACTCCAAAAGATGGAGATGGCGATGGAACAGTGGGGGATGACGCCCCCAAGAAACAGCCAAAGCGCCGGCGTCAGCGGCGCCGCTCTAAATCCCGCCAAAGCAAAAATGGTGATTCCGGCACGGGAGATAATATTACCCCGGATAGCGCCGAAGAACACCCACCTCAGCAAGATTTGGCACAGGAAGATGGAGAAGCCAGCCCTCATGAGAGAGCGGCAGACTGAGAGGTCGAGGATGATAACTATACGCCTCCCTCCGAAGACGAGGCAAGCCTCGATGACGACGAATTCTTCATACCATCAGACCCCGCCGAACAAGAGCGTTTTAAACGTAGGCTTTTAGCCACGGCAAGCAGCCTCAAGAAGGAGACAAGATGTTGCTGATGGGCTCAACAGCAACTCATCGGAATTTCCATATCACTGGAATTCCACCATTATGTGAACAATGTGATAGTATTGGTCAGACCAAAGGATGTAATGGTGTATGCTCGAGGAACAACCACGAGTAAGACAACATTATGAATATCGTTGGCTCTAACTTGATTTGATGATAGCCCACACTCAAATCAAGGTTTGGACAAGATGATAGATTCAACAACCGATCACGAGGAACCATCGATGAAGGTATCATCTCTCGTCAACACACACACACAAGATATCCCCTTTGGAGTGAACTAAGTGGATTAAGCTTTTTTCTTCCAACTCTCCAAGTTGTTATTTAGCTTGACCAACTAGCTCAGGGGTATCCAACACAGATTCTTGGAGAAGGAGTGGTTTACAAGAAACCAACTTTATCACGAACTCAACATAGAGGTCAGGTGACAACCTGGTAACACTTCCGAGAAGATATTCGGAAATTCACGAACCACTGATATGTTACGAAGCTCGAGAACAATCTTGCTTTGCGAGGCAAGACGATGTGACCAATAGAGCAAGGGTTTGACACAATCCTAACTCATTGATCGAATAGTGCACCAGAAATAAGGACAAGGTAGCACGATCAATCCTAGAATAGTGATTCGATAACCAACACGCTAAGAATGATAATAATGTCCATAACTACCAAGCAAACACAGTTGCTAGGAGTATTGATTTCACACATCATGGTTCACTTGTCGGTACTCTGGTTGCAACAACACGGAACCGAGGAGAGAATGATGATGGCAAGAAGTATCACTGCGTCAAGAGTGCATAAGAGATGGTGCAATTCTCATGACAATCCTGACATAAAGGGGGTAATACTCCAGGATAGAACAGAGCAAAAGCTGGATTGGCATTTGTATCTGCAGAACAGAACACAACTACTTTGACCCAATCCTGTATATGGATGAGATACTGGAGTTTGTTTCTCCTAGTTCATTCCGGAATAGAATGGCTTGACGGACCACAAGAATAAAAGGGCATTGATGAACACAAATGCACGCATACTCTTTGCTATCAACTGACAGAGGATGGTCGGGATACTACTGAAGAGGAACAACTCGAGGAACATATAATTTTCTGAGTTGTGGATGCATAGATTAGTATGTCGAGCAAAGCTCAACATTTATTCCGGACAACCCATGCAGAACGGTAGGACTGGCAGAGTCACAATATAGAATGGGGAACTCATTGAGAGCACTCTTGTTGTGATCTTTTGATCCAACAAACTTCTTCCATAAGTGGTTCATAGTATTTGGAAGAAGGAAATACCACGGACCTCGAGGACTAATGCAAGGGTTACTAACATCCTAAAGGTACTAGCAACACTATCAACAGTGGGGAAGTAGAATGAAGCTTGGGGTTAAGGACCCAGAAATAAAATACCTACTAACTAAATGGCATCACGGGATGCGTTTGAGAATGGTGGCCAGATTCATCACACTGGGAACACAAAACATGGCGAGATTACTAGATGGGTTCCTAAGACACCTAGGGTCATAATAGTATCTCCAACATATACGCCGAGGCAACGGAGTACCTCATAGACCGTGTAGTGTGCTTAATCTGGCCCAAAAGGACATCGGGAACGGAAAGAAAGGATTTGCAATTGCATCAGACTATGTAGAGACCTGGGATGACTCGGACAGCACAACGGCTGTAAATGCTCAAAAGATTTGAGACATCATGCGAAATGGTTGCATAACCACTTATCATCACAATATCAAGGTTTTGAGACCAACTATGAACACACAGAAGTAGTAGAAACTGAACTGGGGCTTAAATCCATTAATCCTATAAGTCTCTATCATAGTACTCGTTCATCCTGATAGATAGATGAGAAGGCCTAGTTCTTAATCCCCGTAGAAAGGAAGAGGTTGACTCAGATCAGAAAGGCATAAGGTAAAGGAGTAAAAAGAGCCTTACGTTCCCTTCCACAATCAATTCCCTTATATAACTAAAGCATTTCTAGACACGACTTTGGCCAGAATGGCTTGGTAATCCTACAGGCAGTCAGGCTCTGATACAAAGCACATGCGGAAGAGCGAGATATTACAAACATGGGTCTCATGACCCAACATTCAGAGCATACAAGTCAAAGCACATGCGGAAGCTTAACATGTTTGAGTACAGACAACTACAAATGAAGAAGGCTCAGAAGCCTGAGTATCTACAAGATCCTACCGAGGGCACAAGATCGTAGCTGAGGTAACAAGCTAAACGTCGAAGTCCACATGGAACTACTAGCGAGACTGAAGTCTCTCTGCAAAACATAAAATAAGAAAACGTGAGTACAAATGTACCCAGCAAGACTTACATCAGAACTAGCTACATATGCATCAGTATCAACAAAGGGGGTGGTGGAGTTTAACTGCAGCAAGCCAGCTTTGACTTGGTGGCTATCCTGAACTACGACTGCAAGTAACTCTTTGGAGGTGGCGCACACGAGTCCACATATTCACCATATCAATACACCACTATGGATCCGCTCCCGTCTTCCTACGAGAACGCCATCCATAGCACTCACGCTTATCTTGCGCATTTTAGAGTATCCACTTTCACTTGTCTATGAACTATGCAAGGGGTCCAAGTTTCCATATCCGAGGAATCCGGCTATTCAAATAGATAATGATAACCCTGCAGGGGTGTACTTCTTCACACACGCTCTCACCACTTATCGCCCTGTACACGTCATGTACCTCGGCAACCTTCAAGCGGAAGCCAGGCGAGGGAGTCGGCCACGACCTGACTAACCAACAAGTCTCTAGTCCAGGTTTATCGCCTATTCGGGTTCCATCCGCAAGGAGATCCGGCCGGGGTGTCGCTCACGGCCCCAAACGATGTGTGCAGGGTTCCCAAGCCCACCATCCGGGTGCCACTTGGTACACCGTGCCACTGTGCCTAGTCTGTCCCAAGCCCACCTGTACCGGGTGCCACTTGGTAGACTACTAACACTACCTACAAACACCAGAAACTAGTTGCAACTCCTGTACAGAGATCGAATTGATTAATAAGCTGAGAGGAGCCGAGTTACCGGAACCCAATGTGTGGTAGTAACTGTTCATGGATCACAAACACAGAACTCAGTTCCTGAGAACGGCTGCAATGAGACAACCCACCATGTACTCCTACATGGCCTCTCACCGCTACCTTTACCAAATCGTGTTCACACACTTAGCTCTCACACAGTAGGACATGTTCATCACCCTTCCAATTCATCTCCGATGAACCAGACCTGACTCAACTCTAAGCAGTAGCAGGCATGACAAACAAGCATTAATGAGTAGGCACATCAGGGCTCAAACAACTCCTACTCATGCTAGTGGGTTTCATCTATTTACTGTGGCAATGACAGGTCATGCAGAGGAAAGGGGTTCAACTACCGCAGCATGTAATAGTTGAAACGTTGTTGTCCTAATGCAGTAAAAGAGAGCAGGAGTGAGAGAGCGGGATCATATCGGAATGAACAAGTGGGGTTTTTCTTGCCTGGCACTTCTGAAGATAGTATAGTTCTTCATCGGTGTCATCGAATTCATCGCTGGATCAACGTCTACTAAGGGGGGGACAAACACCGGCAACTGAGAAAGAACTCAATCAACACATGACGATATGCAACAATATGATGCATGCTATGACATGGCAATATGAATGTGTTTTGGGCTAATGCAAGCTAGAACATATTGAAATGAGTCCATTTGAACCAAGGATTCAAATGCAAACCCATTTTATGAAGTCATATAAGTGCATTAACTTGTTTCACCTAAACAGCAAGGTTAAAGTGTTCTAACATGCATGAAACTAGCATAAATGGATAGATTGGATTTTTCTGATAATTTTTCATATATAATTTATCTTATTTGGAGTTATAGATAATTTTCTATGATTTTTAGAAGTTTTGGGCATTTTCTGGAATTTTCTAATTATTTTAAATCCAGAAAATCAATTACTGCATCAGCATTGCATCTGGGTGACGTTAGCAGGGTTAATAGGCCGGTCCAGGTCAAACCTGACCAGTGGGGTCCACTGGTCAGTGACCCGGGGTCATTAGTGTCATGGATAGGTGGGTCCGGTCAACGGCCATGTCAGCAGGGTCAACTCTTACTGGTGGGGCCACGGTTATTAGTTAAAACTAATCAGAAACTAAACTATGGTTAATTAAGGGCGTGGGGCCCATATGTCGGTGTCACTGGAGGGTTAATTAGTGGGGCTGTTAGCTACTAATGACGGGCCATGTCATCTCACCGGAGTTCAACCGGCGGCGACCACAGAACACGGCGGGGCGCGCCGGATTTGCGCTAGAGGCGTCGGGTTAGTGCGCTGAGGGCACCAGGGCATAGCCCTTGCTCGCTCGCATCAAGAGGAGGCAGAGTTGGGCGTGGGGCTCACCAGAATCAATGCCGGCGACGAGGTTTGCGGCGGCCGTGGTTCGGTCAATGCCGGCGACGAGGTTTGCGGCGGCCGTGGTTCGGTCAAGCTCGGAATCAGCATTGTAGTGCACGGCGTTCGAGCCATGGGGTGCTTCGTGCTCCTGCAGACACGCTGAGCACGGTGACGCTCTCAGGGGTTACGGACAGCCGGGGAAGCTCGGCCACGGTGGTACGGACGCTGGAGGTCGCAACACGACGAAGATAACGAGGGGAGAAGACGGTGAGCTCACAGCGGTCACGTAGACAAGCTCAGCGGGCTCGGGGACGCTCTGGACGAGGCGAATCGATGGAGTCGATCTCCAGGCACCGGAGGTGAAGACGACGACGCTCCGGTCGACTGGGGCCTCTTCTGGTCGCGTGCGTCGGTGTGTTGCTCCACGGGGTCGTGGCGGAGCTCGGGGACGCGGAGAGGGAGCGAGGGAGTGGCTGCAGCACGGCGAACGGCGTCGGTGCGCTGGCTCGTTCGGTCGGCCATGGGAGAGAGAGCAGAGGGGAGGAAGAGGTTGCGGGCGAGGGAGAGAGAGGACAGGGGTCTCTGGCATCTCCGTGGCGTCGCGAGGACAGGGCGAAGGGGGAGCAGGAGGTGGAAGCAGGAGGTGGAGCTCGGTTGCGCGCGTTGACACGGCGTCGTCCTCCTGGCAGAAGCTAGGAGACGACTGGCAGGGGTTGGTGGGCTGGGCCAACTGGGCCAGCTCCAGGTAAGTGGCTGGGCTTCTCTCTCTCTCTGTCCTTTCTAATTTTATTCTGTTTTTCTATTTTTCTGCTTTATGTTTGCAAATAAAATACCAACCAAAACACTTTGGTTAATTCTGTAAATTTTTGTGAGGAATATTTGAATTATTTTCAAACCACACAATAAATTTCAGAATATTTGGAGCAACCAATATTTAATGGTAACTTTTAAACTCCAACTCAAATACCATAATGATTTAATTCAATGACCAAAATGTCCTGGAAAAATATGCATCATCTCTGGTAGAGGCTTTCACCTTTTTCCATAAATCATGAACATTTTTAAAAGGATATTTTGAGGTCATTGAAAATATTTTGGTTGAACCTATTTGAATTGCATTTGTGCTAGGGTTTATCAATCCCCATTTCAAATTTATTAAATTGAACATGATGACATGAATGCTTATGAAACTAAGTGCAATCAAACTCTAGGGCTGTGACAGTTATGAAACTAAGTGCAATCAAACTCTAGGGCTGTGACAGAAAAACCAGATAGTCGACTGTCCGGACGCAGAGGCCCTAGAAGCCTTCAAGCATAACATCCGCCACGAGTGGCTTGCCCGGCACCTGGGACAGGAAAAGCCGAAGTCCATGGCAGTCCTCACGACACTCATGACCCGCTTTTGCGCGGGAGAAGACAGCTGGCTAGCTCGCAGTAACAACTTATCAGAGAACCCTGGTAATTCGGATACCAAGGACAAAAGTGGCAGGACATGTCGAAATAAGCAAAAACGTCGCGTTAACAGCGACAGCAATGAAGACACGACAGTCAATGCCGGATTCAAAGGCTATAAATCCGGTCAGCGGAAAAAGCCATTCAAAAAGAATACTCAGGGCCCGTCCAGTTTGGACCGAATACTCGATCACTTGTGCCAGATACATGGCACCCCCGAAAGGCCAGCCAATCACACTAACAGGGATTGTTGGGTGTTCAAGCAGGCAGGCAAGTTAAGGGCCGAAAACAGAGGCAAGGGGCGGCATAGCGACGACGAGGAGCCCAAGCCGCCGAACAACAATGGACAGAAGGGCTTTCCCCCACAAGTGCAGACGGTGAAGATGATATACGCAACCCACATTCCCAAGCGGGAGCGGAAGCGTGCGCTACGGGACGTATACGCGATGGAGCCAGTCGCCCCAAAGTTCAACCCATGGTCCTCCTGCCCGATCACTTTTGATCGAAGGGACCATCCCACTAGCATCCGTCATGGCGGCTTCGCCGCATGGGTTCTCGACCCAATCATCGACGAATTTCATCTCACAAGAGTCCTCATGGACGGCGGCAGTAGCCTGAACCTGCTTTATCAGGATACAGTGCGAAAAATGGGCATAGATCCCTCAAGGATTAAGCCCACAAGAACGACCTTTAAAGGCATTGTACCAGGTGTAGAAGCCAACTGTACAGGCTCAGTAACACTTGACGTGGTCTTCGGATCCCCAGACAATTTCTGAAGCGAAGAGTTAATCTTCGATATAGTCCCGATTCGCAGTGGCTATCACGCCCTGCTCGGATGAACTGCTTTCGTAAAGTTCAATGCGGTGCCGCACTACGCATATCTCAAGCTCAAGATGCCAGGCCCTCGAGGAGTAATTACGGTCAACGGAAACACCGAACGCTCCCTCCGTACGGAGGAGCATACGGCAGCTCTCGCAGCGGAGGTACAAAGTAGCCTTCTCAGGCAATTCTCCAGTCCGGCCATTAAAAAGCCAGACACTACCAAGCGCGCCCAGAGTAACCCACAGCAGGACCACCTGGCACACTCTGAGCAAGCGTAGCAATGCGGCCCCAACCCAGCTTTCGCGACATAGCGAAACCAGTACCTCGCGTACATAACTACGCCCTTGAAATACCATGGGCACAGGGGAAGGGGCACAATAATGGCACGCCCAAAATACGGCTTAAAACGTACTAGGGGCTGCTGGATTCTTTTTTTAATTTTTTTCTTACTTTCAAGACTCCATACTTCGGACGACCTGTTCGGCAATACGACTGCCGCACAAACGATGCAAGATCTAGGGAGGCAGACAAGCCATGCCGCATTATGGAATTCCCAGGTGGTCTGTGTTACGAGCGGTATACCTGTTTTAAATACAATTCCGTGGCCTGCCCCTGGTCAGGACATACTGAATAGTCCAATATCTTTTGCTTACCGCACTATTTGTATCGTTCGGCTTTGATGAATAGCCTCTCTATAAATAATGCTTAGCTTCTTGTCTATTTTTTGCATTATCTTCTTTTCACATTTATGTTTATTAAATGACATGATTGCACCCGTACACCATGGTACGGCAAACACGCCAGGGGCTTCAGTACCCCTCATAATGGTGTGAGAAGTCCGTACACTTTCACAAGTGCGGCACCCCGAACTTATAGCACTATATGAATCGGCTCCGAATCATGATTTGGGTCAATAGTTGGGTTTGCCCGGCTCCTATGTTTTGGTGCCTTACGTTCCGCTCTATCAGCTAAGGTAGCACTAGGAGAACCACTGCGATTGTGCCCCGGTTCAGCTGGGTCAAGCACCTCAGTGCAGAAAGCTAAAACTGACTGTCATGATGAGGCGAGAGACCGGTCGCTGTTCGAGAGGTTTTTTGAGTCCCTAAAGACTTATGCCGCTTCGAGCGAGGAGCTGGCTTTGTCCGGCCAAGTTGTGGATAGTGCCCCGAACTCGGTCTTCCGAACTAGGGGCTTCGCCGAAATTTAAAATTATAGAGTTCTATGGCTAAGTGAGAGTGTTCAAGCATTATAGTCCGATTGCCTGGTTCGTTGTGCTGAGCGCCTCCCTCGAAGGACCCAACTATGGGAAAAAGAGCGCTCAGGTTTATCCCGAACACCCCAGCACTAGTGGCATGGGGGCAGAAGCCGATGACTGGCCATCTCTCAATTTTTTGATAAACGGCCGCACAGAAAGTAATATTTTAAATTCAATAAGCATTGCTTAGCGCATATGAACATATTTTCAGCGCACAGGATAAACACGAGCGAGTTCGTTCAAAAATCACATCCTTGGTACATTCATCCGCCACAAGGCGGGCACCCGCAAGAACATCCTTGTAGTAGTTCTCGGGCTTGCGATGCTCCTTCCCCGGCGGCAGCCCGTCCTTCACAAGCTTCTCACTGTCCACCTTACCCCAGTGCACCTTTGCACGGGCAAGGGCCCGACGGGCACCTTCGATGCAGACGGAGCGCTTGATGACCTCGTGCCTCGGACAGGCCTCCACTAGCCGCCGTACCAGCCCGAAATAGCTCCCAGGCAGGGCCTCTCCGGGCCACAGCCGAACTATGAAGCCCTTCATGGCCTGTTCGGCCGCCTTGTGGAGCTCGACCAGCTGTTTCAGCTGGTCGCTCAAAGGCACAGGGTGTCCGGCCTCAGAATACTGAGACCAGAACACCTTCTCCGTCGAGCTGCCCTCTTCAGCTCGGTAGAACACGGCGGCGTCGGATACGCTGCGGGGAAGATCTGCGAATGCCCCTGGAGAGCTCCGGATTCGGTAAGTAACAAGTAGTTTACTTTTATATTTCTGCTTTGCATGAAGAATGCCTTACCCGTTGCTATCTTCCTCATCTCCTCCAACTCTTGGAGGGCCTTTTGGGCTTCGGCCTTGGCAGACTTGGCAGTCTCAAGGGCCGTCGCGAGCTTGGATGCTTGCGCCTTTGACTCAAGCTCCAAACTCTCATGTTTTTTCATGAGAGCCTGAAGCTCTTGCTGCACCTCGCTGACCTGAGCCCCAAGTCTGTCTCGCTTGGTGCCCTCCGCGGCCGTTTTCTTTTCGGCCTCAGACAGCGCCTGCTTAAGGGTCACCACCTCAGTCATGGCCCCTACAATAAGCAGTACAATCCTGTTATTTTTTTTGCAATCACGCCTTTTTATAGGCACCTTTTCTGTAAGGTATTTCTTACCTTCTCTCTCCTCGAGCCACCGCTTGGCAAGGCCGAGCTCTCGCTCGGTCCGCTCGAGGTCCTGCTTCAGGACACCCACCTCCGCAGTCAGTGCGGTGGTGGATAGCAGCGAAGCCTGCATATGCATATTGACTCTTTTTTTAGACTTCTGCGATATTTAATAGATCCTCTATTCGGCTTTTCTTTCCGAACGCCAAACAGAGCATCAGGGGCTACTATCTATGCGGTAATATTTTTACATATTTTTACTTACCTCGAAGCCTGTTAGAAGGCTAGCGCAAGCTTCAGTCAGTCCGCTCTTGGCGGATTGAACCTTCTGGATCACCGTACTCATAATAGTACGGTGCGCCTCGTCGATGGAGGCACCGTCAAGCACCTCCAGCAGATTGTCCGGCACCCGCGGTTGGACGGAGGCCGCCGGCTTAGAAGGCTTGCTCCTCTTGGAAGGAGTTCGCCTACCGCGGTCCGGAATTGTGGAAGATTCCGGCGCGGTGTCCGGCACAAAGCCGGACTTGGAGCCCTGGGGGGCCTTATCCCCTTCACTCCTGGAATCTGGGAGGTTGCCTTGCGGCTCCTCCGGGACCACCTCCTCCTGCCCCGGAGCTTGTCGCGACACCACTTCGGCGTCGTCTGCAGTGCGGGGGGAGACAGCGGGCGGAACTGAGTTCACGTCCGATGAGTCCAGGGAGCCGCCCGACGATTCGTTGAATTCGGCCCGGGGCGGGCTGCATAATTACGTTCGACATTAGGGAAAGATGTGCAACAAAGGAACATCATGAGTTACTCTGATATCCGAACTTACGATTTCGTCGGACGCTTGGCCCTGTTTGGCCACTCCTCTCGGCCCTCTTCGGCGTCGGGGGAGTAGTCCGGCGAAGGGGTCTTCCTTTTCCTGGACCCCTCGGCCTCCCCGTTTGGGGCGGCCTTCCTCTTCTCTCCTCTCTCCGCTGGGGGGGGAGAGTTTTCTTTTTCCTCCTCCTCATTTTCACGGGAAGAGGGCGTCTCGGACTCGTCGGATGACGAGTCCGACACCACCATGTTGCGGGCACTCTTTCGAGTCCCCGTGGCCTTCTTCTTCTTGGCCTTCTTCTCCGGCACCACATAAGGCGCCGGAACCAGCACCTTCACTAGTAGAGCTGGGGCTGGGTCTTCGGGCAGCGGAGCCGGACAGTTAATCGGTCCGGATATCGCTCGCCAAGCCTGTCAAAGGTAAGGGAGTTTAGATCCCGCATAGAGTCAAACTATGAAAAAATCTTAACATCCTGTAAAAGGTGAAGATAGCTTACCTCGCTAGCGTGACGCTGCGAGCTGTATCCGCGGTCCTCGGAAGCAGATGCGGGAGCCTCGGCGCCCTTGAATAGCACCTTCCAGGCATCTTCGTACGTCGTGTCGAAGAGCCTGCTAAGGGTTTGGTGTTGTGCCGGGTCGAACTCCCACAGATTAAAATCCCGTTGTTGGCACGGGAGGATCTGGCGGACGAGCATAACCTGGATTACATTAACAAGCCGGATTGGCTTGTTCACCAGGGACTGGATGCATGTTTACAATCCGGTCACCTCTTTTTCGTCACCCCACGATAGGCCCGTCTCTTTCCAGGACATAAGCCGCGTGGGGGGTCCGGATCGGAACTCGGGGGCTGCGGTCCATTTCGGATCCCGTGGCTCGGTGATGTAAAACCACCCGGATTGCCACCCCTTTAGGGTCTCCACAAAAGAGCCCTCAAACCATAGGACGTTGGCCATCTTGCCCGCCATGGCGCCTCCGCACTCCGCCTGGCTACCGCGCACCACCTTGAGCTTGACGTTGAAGGTCTTGAGCTAGAGGCCGAAATGAGGGCGGACGCGGAGGAAAGCCTCGCGCACGACGATAAACGCCAAGATGTTGAGGATGAAGTTCAGGGCCAGATCGTGGAAATCCAGGCCGTAATAGAACATGAGCCCCCGGACAAATGGGTGGAGTGGAAAACCCCAGTCCGCGGAGGAAGTGGGGGAGAAATACTACCCTCTCATGGGGCCTTGGGGTGGGGAGAAGCTGCCCCTTTTCGGGAAGCCGGTGCGCGATGTCCTTGGACAGGTATCCGTCCTTCCTTAGCTTCTTGACTTGGCCCTCCGTAGCGGAGGTGACCATCCACTTGCCTCCCGCTCCGGACATTGCTGGAGAAGGTTGAGGTGGGAAGTGCGGGCTTGGGCGCTGGAGCTCGAGTGCGCAGGAGATGGATATGCAAAGGAGGAAGAAGGCGTAGGTAAAAAGGTGGATCCTTATCCCCTTATATGGGCGGATGCGGTTGTGTGTCCCCACCAGCCTAGTAAAACTCGCTTGCCTCCCAAGCGCCGTGATAAATGGCGCGGTTGGGTTACCCACGTCCGTATTTATGAGAATCCCGTAAAGGGGGTACACAATCTCTGCTTTGACAAGACGTGCCAAGGAAACCGCCTCGCAAAACATGCTGAGGTGGAAAAGTAAAAACGATTCGAGTAAAGGACTTGGCCGTAGTGTGATGACACACTGCGGAATACGTCAGCAGTTTTGATTTGTGTTAATATTATTCTCTCTATGGCGATATGTGGAAGCTTATTTTGCAGAGCCGGACATTACTCTTGGTGTTTACAATCTTCTATGAAGGACTTGGAGGAGGAACCCGCCTTGCAATGCCAAAGACAATTTGCGCGCCGGACTCGTCGTCATTGAAGCCTGGTTCAGGGGCTACTGAGGGAGTCCTGGATTAGGGGGTGTTCGGGTAGCCGGACTATACCTTCAGCCGGACTCCTGGACTATGAAGATACAAGATTGAAGACTTCGTCTCGTGTCCGGATGGGACTTTCCTTGGCGTGGAAGGCAAGCTTGGCGATGCAGATATTCAAGATCTCCTACCATTGTAACCGACTCTGTGTAACCCTAACCCTATCCGGTGTCTATATAAACCGGAGGGTTGTAGTCCGTAGGCGAACAACTCCATATACAACAATCATACCATAGGCTAGCTTCTAGGGTTTAGCCTCCTTGATCTCGTGGTAGATCTACTCTTGTACTACCCATATCATCAATATTAATCAAGCAGGACATAGGGTTTTACCTCCATCAAGAGGGCCCGAACCTGGGTAAAACATCGTGTTCCCTGCCTCCTGTTACCATCCGGCCTAGACGCGCAGTTCGGGACCCACTACCTGAGATCCGCTGGTTTTGACACCGACAGGGTCCCGAACTGTGCGTCTAGGCCAGATGGTAACAGGAGGCAAGGGACACGAAGTTTTACCCAGGTTCGGGCCCTCTCGATGGTGGTAAAACCCTACGTCCTGCTTGATTAATATTGATGATATGGGTAGTACAAGAGTAGATCTACCACGAGATCGGAGAGGCTAAACCCTAGAAGCTGGCCTATGGTATGATTGTTGATGTGTATGTTGTCCTACGGACTAAAACCCTCCGGTTTATATAGACACCAGAGAGGGTTAGGGTTACACAAAATCGGTTACAATGGTAGGAGATCTTCATATCCATATCGCCAAGCTTGCCTTCCACGCCAAGGAAAGTCCCTTCCGGACATGGGACGGTGTCTTCAATCTTGTATCTTCACAGTCCAGGAGTCCGACTGAAGATATAGTCCGGCCATCCGGACACCCCCTAATCCAGGACTCCCTCAGGAACCAGTAAGCTTGGTGAAGACAATGATTTGGTAGACCAGTTCCAACTGCTGTCTCAGTTGTACGTCTGGTTTGAGTGGCTGAGTATTTAAACTCGAGGACACACAGTCCCGGACACCCAGTCCTGAACACGCAGCTCAGGACACTAAGTCCTCACCGTATTCTCCTTGAACTAAGGTCAAACAGACGTCGTCCAATCACTCGTGGTAAGTCTTCAGGCGACTTCCAAACCTTCACAAACTTGGTCATTCGGTGATCCACAATTCCTCTTGGATGCTATATACCATGACGCCTAACTGTGTGGAAGAAGCACAGTCTTCAAAGGTAACAAGCGTCGGATCCACGCAGGATCAATCTCTTCAGTGATGCTCAATCACTTGGGGTTTGTAGGTGTTTGGGTTTTGGTTTGGGTTTTTCCTCACTCGATGATTTTCGCTCAAAGTCCTCAGAGGATGGGTTGCTCTCAAATGACAAGTGTCAGTTTCTCTTGGAGCAGCCAACCAGCTAGTGGTTGTAGGGGGCGGCTATTTATAGCCTAGGGAGTAGCCCGACATGATAAGACATAAATGCCCTTCAATGATATGACTGTTAGATGGATAGATATTTTGGGACAGCTGGCGCATAGCACAGCAACGGTCGGAATTTTGAGTAGCAAAATCCTCAGGGCTATCATGTTCCTCACTGTGTAGGAAATCCGCACTGGCGAATTCCTAACTCCTCAGTGAGAACAAATTCCACAGAGACCAGAAGAACTTCGTCTCTGTCGGTGAAGAATATGACTGGACTGTATGAGATTTCCAATGGCTTCACTCGAAGGGATTGGTAGGTGTAGGATTTTGAGTTGAGCATCACATGGAAATTTTGCTTAGTATTTCCTCGACCACCTTTAACAGTACGGTGTTTCCTATGACTCAAGAAAGAGAAAATGAAACTATGAAAACAAAAGTCTTCATGCTTCATGTTCCTCGAATGAATACCAAGTCTTCAAGCTCACACCAATTTCTTCACTTTCAAAGTCTTCAAAAATCCAAATTCTTCGGTCAAAGAACTTCATTTTTAGGGGTCGACTTTCTCTGTAAATATCAAACTCCTCATAGACTTATAGACCTATGTACACTCACAAACACATTAGTCCCTTAACCTATAAGTCTTCAATACACAAAAATCACTAAGGGGCACTAGATGCACTTACAATCTCCCCCTTTTTGGTGATTGATGACAATATAGGTTAAGTTTTCAACGGGGATAAAGATATGAAGTGTAAATACTGATATTGAGGAATTTGATTGCAAGATATAGAAGAAATCCCCCTGAAGATGTGCATAGTGAGGAATTTGCTTTTGAAGAAATGCACACTTGAAGAGTTGAATCATGGAGATCTCCCCCTATATCTTGTAATTCATACATGCATTTGACATATAACAGTGAAGAATTTGAAATGCATGATGAAATATGGTGACTGATGCAATTCAGCATGCGTGCAATAATATTAACGAGGAATAAGCATGCAGAAAAATGCATCAAGAGTATCAGAGCACCATCGGGTTTAATTTTACAACTCGATCCAATAAAAGTCTTAGAAGAACGAGAGTTGTAACTTGAAAAAATGCCCATATAGAAAGACCCGCTTGAAGACTAACTCAAAATTCTCCCCCTTTGTCATCAAATGACCAAAAGGTTCGAATATGAGGACTAACGCCCCTGAAGAATATCAAGTTGATGAAGGAGCGCCAGCGTTGTTGGGGTCGTTTGTTGTAGTAGGGCCTGCCACAGTGTCGTCCAAGTCTTCATTTTCATCAGTGTCGCGCGATGAAGAATATGAGCTGGCCACCAGAGAAGGAACCTTGACCTTGTTGAATTTCTTCGGTGGAGGTGCAGACCAGTCAAAATCTTCATTGAGACCCATTTTCTTCAGATCTTCTTCACCATACAGATGTGACAGGATTTCCCAGGTGCGACCGAAGACTTGATGGAGGTAGTAATGGTTTTTCTTCACTGCATTGTGTGTAGCAGTCATGTTGTGAAGAAGTGAACCAAACTGACGCTTAACCCATTTGTGATTTCGATCCACCTTCTGATGAAGACTAAGCAGAAGTTCACGGTCAGTCATCACGCGCGGAGAAGTGGCTTGAGGAGTAGACTTGGGTGCATTGGCAGAGTCATGTGTGGCAGAGTCATCATTGGTGGAATAAGAAGTAGCTTTGCGAAATTGACCATCCAATGGACGAATGCCTTCATCTATAACAGCTAGTGCCTTGCCCTTTCCATCAACTGAGGAATAAGTCTGCTTGAGGACTTCAATTGGGGGCAAGTAGCTGAGGTGATTCTGAAAATCAGCTTTGTAGTTGAGTGAAGACCTTGTCCTGAGGAATCTCATAATCCAAGGTGCATAAGGCTTCAGCTCAAGTGGAGACAATGCAACATTTGTCAGAGTCCTCATGAAGAAATCGTGATAATTGACAGGAATGCCATGAACGATGTTGAATACCAGATTCTTCATGATGCCAACAATTTCCTCATCAGATGAGTCGTGGCCTTTGATAGGACTGATTGTCCTCGTAAGAATACGATAGACAGTTCTGGGCACGTAAAGCAATTCCTTCATGAGGAATTTGGTTCTTGGTGCTTGACCTGGCTTCAAAGGTCTCATCAGCACCTGCATGTAGTGATTTGTAAGCTCAGGTTCACTGTAGATGCAACAAGCTTCTTCAAGGGGAGGACTGAGTGGTAAGGCATGAAGCAATTCAGAGGCTGGTGTAGTGTAGTGAGTATTTTCAGACATCCAGTCCAGCACCCATGAATTCACATCTCCAGAATCTCCTGTGATGTGCAGCGTTGCATAGAATTGAAGAATCAGTTCTTCATTCCAATCGCAGATGTCAGAGCAAAAGTTTAACAGTCCAGCGTCGTGAAGAACACTAAGGACTGGTGCGAAGCACATTACAGATTCCATGTCCACGTGAGGAATATGCTCATGATAGAAGATTTTCTCCTTGTTGAACAGCACCGAGGAATAGAAATTGGCTTGACTAGCAGTCCAGAAACGCCTCTTCCTAATGCGAGCAGAGTTATATGGGTTGTAATTTTCGAAGAATACGTGCTCGCCGAAGAAATCATCAGCCTTGAACTTTTGCTTGCGTGAGAATGGATCCTTTGGCTTCGGCAGAGGAGTGTCAGTGAGTTGCATCACGACCTCAGGAATCTCAATCGCAGGTTCTTCAGGCTGAGGAATTTCCGGTTCCTCTTCAGTGGCAGTCTGCGTCTTCAGATGTTCAGTAGTAGCATTTTCTTCAGCACTAGTGGCTGGAATTTCCTCATGCACAGATGAAGTGGGGTGAGTTTCTTCAGAGCCCATTTGAATAGTTGGTGCAGGCGACTGAGGTATTTGCTGCAACGGTGTGAACATTGGAGAGTTCGGATGCTGACTTTCCCAGAATTCATCACTGAGTATGGGTGTGGAGCAGCCAACATCCACATCTTCATCTTCCATTTCTTCAATGCCAGCCTCTTCAGCTATGAACTGAGGCATGGGCGAGGAGATGACAGGTGCTTAAGGGATCGCATCCACTTCAATTTCTTCATCCAACTACTCAGATGAAGTAGCAGAAGGAGTTTCTTCATCAGAACCGCTGGGGATCACATATTCTTCATCAAAAGAAACAAGGTCCTTTGATGGCCTGGTTGAGATGGGAACAACATCAATCGGATTAGCAAATGAACTTGTCATAGGCTTCATCTTCTTAGGAGTTGAAGAATCTGAAGCAGCTGATGCTTTCCTTTTCTTCACTGCAGCATGCTCTGCAGCCTTGGTCTTCTTCACATCTGATGCAGATGGAAGGATTGGAGTCAAAGTTGGCGCAGGAGCAGCTGAGGAATTTGGTTGATTTTCTTCAGGCACAACTGATGCAGTTTCCCTGTTTCTTCAGTTTCTTCAGGCGCACCACTAGTGGATGCCCTGGCAATTTCTTCAGCGGCTAGAATGCAGTCATCAGCCCTGGAACTCACATTTTCTTTAGCAGCCTAATTTTCATCAGTGGTGTTGGCATGTTCTTCAGTCGGCTGAGCGGATGCTTCAGCTTGAGGAACTTCCTGTTGCGTTGGGGCAGCGATATTGGAAGTGAAGTTATCCGCAAGTTTCACAAAACGAACTTTGGCTCCAAGCCAATCAGCGCGATATGCGTCAAATTCATCACTGAGTTTCTTGATCTTAGTTTGAATAGTGACAAGTTCCTCAGTTGTCATAGAGACAACGTTTTTCTTCAGATAGCGCTCTTTCTTGTACTGCGCTTTCTTGATCTGCCTGGCCTTCTCAAAGTTCCACTTTTCTTCTTGAATGAAGTGGGTCAGCATGTGACTTTGGCAAGGAGTCAGCTTGAAGTCAAGCATGGGAGTGTTGGGGTCCTTGTGCCAAACATCAATGTATTCGAGGATCAACTTGGGATCCAAAAGCAGTGGCACATTTGTTCCCTTGGCTCTAGCGGCCCTGACTTTCCTATCTCTGATGATTTCTGCAAGTTCATCATCATCAGCTTCGTCTTCTTCAGACGGCACTTGGAAAGCGACTTGCTTCTTCTGAGGACTTGGTCGAGGACCGCGTCCAGCAGTTGACTTTGTCTTCAGCAGTGAGGGGCCAGCTGAGGAACTTGGTGCAGCTGAGGAACTCGCTGAGACACCTGAGGCAATAGATATGCCTGCAGTCCTTTGGCACGAGGCAAGATGCACAGGTGCTGAGGACTTTGTCGGAACAGTTGAAGACTTTGGCGGAGGAGCTGAGGACTTTTGAGGAACAGGAGCAGCATGAGGAATTGGCCGTGAGGGCTTTGAGGATTCTGGCCGTGAGGGAATTGCTGAGGAACTTGGCCTTGAGGGCATTGTTGGTGAAGCACTTGGCTTGCACGCAGGCTTCTTTGACATAGCCTTCTTCGGCTTGACAGCAGAGGCCTCAGCAGAGGCAGCAGCAGTAGAGTCTTCATTGAATTTCCTCACTGCTTCTCTGGCTTGCTTAGCCAACTTGGCTTGGCGCTTGGCCCATTCGTCGGGATAGTCCTCACCACGCTTGAGGCTGGTGGGATCAGCTATTTGGCCAGGTGCCAATGGAGGTCTTGGGCATGGAGGATTGAGTGCGAATTTCTTCATGTATTTTGGAGTTACATACCTGTACTCCCTCCATTCTCTTGCCCATCTCCTTTCTATCCTCTATATGCGCACCTTGCGCTGATTTCTGTCCTCTTTTCCAAACTTGGCCTCATCAAGAGTGTAGTAATCTTTGTATATGTCCTCAGGGATTTCAAAGGTAGTCATGACCTCAGGCTTCTTTCCTCCTTTCTATTGTCTTTTACCATCAGCCATTTTCTTCAGTTGAGGAATTTGAACAATCGAATTCTCCGAAGAAGTATGCAACTTTTCTTCGAGGAACGCTGCAAATGAGTTAAGTTGATGAGAACCTAGTGATTCAGCAGCTGACATGTGTACCTGTGAAGAGAGTATAGTTGCGAGGAATTTGGAGAGGTCATATGCGTTCTCATAGGGTTTTTCAAAAGAACAAGTTTGAGGAATTTAACCAGATGAGTCTTGAAGAATTTCACTAAGTGTTCTTTGTCTTAGGTTCCAGAGTTGTATAGACCGAAGATCCACACAATTGAGGAATCTTGAAGAAAAATGATGCTTAGAGAAACGAATAAAGAACAGATGACTTGTGAGGTGTTTAGTGTGTGAAGCTATGAAGAAAAACACTTTTGAAGATTTTGTAGATAATCATTCGAATCAGCGAGGGCAGTAAAAGTAACTTTTAATTACCTTGGACGAAGAACACGACGAACAGTGAGGTGTGGAGATGAAGTTCGTCTGTGTAGATCTTCCACGCCCTAACTCGGCGCAGGAAGACAGCTACGGCGGCGGCGGAGTGAAGATTTCCGCGGTCGGCGCGAGTACATCGGCGACGAGGTCGAGGCAATGAAGCTCTTCCTCACCGGCGGTGATGAAGTAGCGGCGGCGCTAGGGTTTGAGAAGCTCGAGCTGTAGAGAGAGGTCGAGCGGAGTAAAAGAAGTGAGGAAGGGAAGGAGGGGTATTTATAGCCACGGTGAAAAACTGCTCGCCCGAAGAAATTGGACGAACGTGCCCCTGACCCTTCTCATTCGAATGTCATGTGTCACCCACGTAGTGAGAAGTGGAGATCGTGTTAGATCGTGGGTGAGTGGATAAGTATATCGTGGGATGCGGAATGGTTTGAGCGGCAAAGCCGAAAATTTAGATAGGATAGGTTTTAAAGTTTCGTTCGCAATTTCTTCAGCTAACAAGGACATAGTGAAGATTTTGAACGAGTTCCAAATAGAACGCACATGAAGAATTTGTGAATAGATTGGGTTGAGTATAGCATAGAGGGGGAAGGGTCCGATCACATTCACTTAGCAGAAGAACCAACTTGAAGAATTAGCAATAAGTGAATGCTGTAGAGGACATATATATATATATATATATATATATACATAAACACTATTCTGATCACGGGATCAGAATAATATTCTGATCACAAAATGAACTTCCCGAGTAACGCGCCTGACCTTCCCCGAGTACTAGGTTGAACTTCAGCTAAAAGGTGTCCAAATGGGGCTTGCGATATACCGTTGGATAGCTATGGACATCAGTATCAGGACCCAAGTTAAAGTTTTGGCAAAATGTAAGTGGTTTAAGAGCAGTTTTGAAAACCGTTTTTTCTTCATATAAAAAACGTGAATCTGGCGTTGGAAAGCTGCTGCAAAACCGCTCCTTCCACATGTTGAAAGTTTTCTCTAATTCCCTACAGTTAAAGAGTAATTTAGAAAATCATAAAATTTGGCAAACCGAATACCCGAGTTCGTATTTTCAACGCCATTTCTAAACGGCTAATCCAATTGAGGCAAATAATATGGTGTTGGAAGGCTTATGAAAATGCTCTACTTTTTTATGTTAATTTTTTTTTCTAATTTTGAATGGTTTAAAAGTAATTTATAAAACGGTACAAGTTCCACCGAGTTCGTATTTTCGAGCTAATTTTTTAACCGTACGTCCAAATGCAGCAAATGATATGGCGTTAGAAAGCTTGAAGAAATGCGAAACTTTTTTGTATATATTGTTTCTCCCAATTCATTACGGTTTTATGTCAGTTTTGAAAATGGTTAAAAACGTATTTTTGCCGTAATTTCTACAAACTTTATCGGAATGGTGCAAATAATATACTGCTGAAAAGCTACAGAAAATGGGAAACTTTTTCATGTTGATGGTTTTCTCTGAATCCTGACCGTTTTCAAGTAATTTCGAAAATGGTGAGATCATTCGTTCTGCCTCTATCGCGAAACTGATTCTTCAAAAATGCACCGCGTGAAGAACCTGAACTTCTCGGCGCGTGTACCTGAACTTCACTCTGTTTTTCACGTGTTTTTTTGCTCGTAGCTCTCCATCCACTCACTGGAACACTCACCGGAATTAAGCAAGTAATGTACCGGTGGAAAGCTGATGTAAACACGCAACTTTCCCGTGTTAATAATTTTTTCATACTCGCGATGATTTTAAAAGTTTTTTAACTAAAATTCATTCACTATAGTAGTCGAACTTCCTGCTGTTTCAGGTTGAACTTCTGTGACGTATTTTCGTTTGTAATTTTCTCATTCATTTGTCAGTGTTACACAAATGATATTTGTTTTGTACAAACCTCTCTCACAATAATTTTTTTAATTTTCTCCGACCGATGACTTGAACTTACACAAATGCTATTCCTCCCGTTTTGAAATAAATTAGAAAATGACGAGATCATGGTTTTCTGCCTTCATCACGAATGGAAATGCACTGCGTGAAGTGGTTGAACTTCTTGGGCATGTTTTGTCTGAACTTCACTCTGTTTTTGACGTGCTGTTTTTTATCAATAAATCCCAAACCACTTACTGGAATTGAGCAAATGATATAGCAATGGAAAGCTGTCGAAAACACTCAACTTTTCCATGTTGATCAGCTTTTCATACTCGCGATGTTTCAAAATATTTTTTAATGCGTAAAAATGTGTTTTTAATGGTATACACGATTTTTTAAACCATTCATCGAAATATAGCATACAATATACTTTTCAGAAGCTTATGAATAGGAGGATCTTTTTCATGTAGACAGACGTTACGGATTTTTGTTGTTTGAGAGCAGTTTTAAAAATGGCAAAAAGAACGTCGTTTTTTGCCTGTTTTTTACATGTAATTGAAGGTCGGATGTCTCACACTAGAGATCTTGAACTTCACCGTGAGGAGCACGTGAACTTCTTGCAAAAAACCTTTTAAGCTTTTAGTTTTTTTTCTTATATTCCTATCTGAAATGCATTTCACGTAGTAGTTAAACTTCCCGCTGTTTTCATCTTGAACTTCCGTCACATATTTTTGCTCAACCTCTCTCACAATAAAATTTTAACTTTCTCAGGCCAAGCACTTGAACTTCTAGCAACAATTTTTTTGGACTTTGCCTTTTTATTCTTTTTAATACAAAATGCACATCGTGTAGTACGTGAACTTCTCGCAGTTATCAATATGAACTTTTCTCGGTTACGTGAAAATATATGAGCTTTTTTATGAATTTTTAATCTGATTTTCTTAATCTTTTTTTTTGAATTTTGAAGCGCTCTATTTTTAAAAGTTGAACTTCTTGTTATTTTTTTGAACTTCTTGTTTCAGTTCTTTGATAACGAGGAAAATTTGAGTTTTCTATAATCATCGAACTTCTTCATCTTTTTAATATGGACTTCCTGTTTTTTTCTTAATCTTTTTTATGAAATTTGAAGCGCTGTATTTTTAAAAGTTGAACTTCTTGTTATTTTATTTTTGAACTTCTTGTTTCCATTTCTTTAATAACGAGGAAAATTTGAGTTTTTTATAATCATCAAACTTCTCCATCTTTTTAATATGGACTTCCTGGTTTTATTTCTTTATTACTATTTTATGAATAAAAATATTTTAAGACACCAAAACAACATTTTGTGTGTGTGTTTTTGCATTGGTTTGCACATCAAACTGCGTCATCTTTACAAATTGAACTTCTGCTTTTTCTTTTTGTTTTCTTTCAACATTTTTAGCACGTCGAACCACGTCATCTTTAAAAATTGAACTTCTCCTTTCTTTTTGTTTTCTTTCAACATTGTCTTACACGTTGTGTACCGCGTCATCTTTACAAATTGAACTTCTCCTTTTTCTTTTTTGTTTTCTTTCAACATTGGTTTACACGTTGTGTACCGCGTCATCTTTAGAAATTGGACTTCTCCCTTTCT
Source organism: Triticum urartu (assembly GCF_003073215.2). NCBI lineage: Eukaryota > Viridiplantae > Streptophyta > Magnoliopsida > Poales > Poaceae > Triticum > Triticum urartu. The sequence goes on from NC_053024.1 coordinate 460,463,210, forward strand.
TTTTGTTTTCTTGCATGTTTCCTTGCATGTTTAAATTTATTTTGAACTTATTGATATAACACACTTGACCTTCTCGAACACAACATTTTGACCTTCGCAAAACATAAATTAAAGCCAAAATTTTGACCTACAGAGCATGTACAATTTTCTCGACTTTTTCAAGAATAAATGTTTAAATCGCCCCGTTAGTTTGACATGAACTTTTGCTGCACATTTTCAAACGTCAGTTTGATTTTTCTACAGGAACACCATCTGTACAAAGAACCTCCTATCGATTTATCGAACATATGTGGCTTTATTAATGAACAAACAAAGAATTACTCTCAAAAAACATCTTCAAGTAATGGGATATGTTCCATGGGACCGGAAAAGCACATCTTATCATTTCTTTTACGACGAACAACATCAAGTTCAAACAAAAAAACAAAGACAGCAGCACTGCCTAATCTCTCGCAGAAATCTATCTCTCGCACTCAAGCGCACCAACAGCAAACAAACGACGCGGCAGGAGCAAGACGGCACGGCCGACGGTTCTACTCCACTGTGCAATGTAGTTTTTTCATCCGAGAGGGGAGGATGGAACAGCAGAAGGAAGAAGTTCAGCACGTGGGCAGAGTGAAGGTCATCTTTGGTTGAAGACGAAGGTGGGGGAGAGGTTGGCCAGAGATGTGTGAGGAGGAGGAAGAAATTCGACATCTGGTGGCGGCTCTGACTCCCCTACTCCCGTAGGATGCGAAGTAGCAGGAGCTGCGTGTCGTGGCAACGGATGGAGGGTCATGCCGCGCCGATGAGCATGAAATGGTGGTGATATGGCCTTGGCGGGATGATGGAGGGGGGCCGCGCCGAGGAGCACTATGACGGGATGGGTGGACGCCAGAAGATGTGCCGGAGACCGCGAGATTTTTAAAAAATTGGACTTCTTGGTTTGATTCTTTTGTAACGTCAAAAATCCTAATTTTCAATAAACATTGAACTGCTCCTTTTTTTTAAGTTGAACTTCTTGTATTTTTTGAAAAAAAGGAAATACGTTTTTTAAAGAAAAACTTTTTTAAATGTTGGTTTTAATGTTGAGATGTGGAAAATCTTATTCCTTTTAAAACATCGAACTACTATGTTACTTTAATTTGAACATGATTTTTTTAGAAACGTGAAAGTCCGTATTTCTTTTTCTAAATTTTCTTTTTTTTCATCTCTGTACTATGTGTGTTCTCATGGCCGAACTTCAAAGTTTAGTTCCTAGTGAATGTTCTAAGATTGTTTCATGTAAACCATGTAGGGTATCATTTATCTTCCAAGTTTATGATGAGTTTGACATTGTTTCTTAAAAAAACAAATCCGAGAGCAATAGATGATATTTCCCAAATGCAATTTTTTATACATGAGCTCATTTTGAATTTACACAAACATTGTTTTGAGTGTCGACTTTCCATTTCTTTTTGCATTTAAATTTTCTCAGTATGCGAACAATATTTTTATGTAAACAAATCAAACCATTACACAAAAGAGTAAATAAAAAATGAACACATGGTTAGTGGTTTGTAAATGGAAAATAACTACAAAATATACGCATCAAACATGAAAAACTAAGTACTTGCTCTTCTAATTACATATGTGATAATAATTTAAGCAATATATAAGCCAGTTGATGGTTTTGTGACAAAGCGGTGCATGTCTCTCCACCACACGTTGATTCTATAAAAAATACCTTATCTTCTCATCGTAGCATACACACACCTTTGTCTATAAAAAAAATCATATACCTTATCTTCTCATCGTAGCATACACACATCTCCATACCGGATGTTCACCCAAATCCGAAGCAGCAGTAGCTTCTTTCCGAGGTAGAAGAGCACATGCATCAGCAGCATCTCATGCTCACTAGAGTGAAAAACGGAAAGAGTAGACGTTGAATCGACTAGAACTTGGTGGAGAGCCGTGCTAGGACTTCACAGCTTCCAGCATATAGCCGTGATAGAACTTCACACCTGCCAGCGTATAGCTTTTTGTAGAATTTCACGAAGCCTCTAAACGTCTTAAAAGTTAGCTCAATTGACGCACAAGGAAAAAAATAAACTTTTACAACAATTCTCGTTGAAGACGCAGACATACAAGCATGCATTATTTTCCTTTACTGCGTTGTCACAGTGCTCGCTCCACACATCTCCTGCACAGTTCAATCAGTAAAAAGAGTTAAGTTCAGTTAAGAGAAATTTTGACAGCAGCAACAGTATCAATATGCAGGAGCACGTCAGGGTCGGCTGCACCTGTAGATATAGTTGAACTTCAGACATGAAAAATAATTAGAAACACAGAACTAGATGGGGGAAGGAATCGATGCTTGATTTGGTTACAATACAACAGTAGGGAACAACAGAAAACAGAGATCGAGAAAGAATGCGAACTTGGAGTGTTGATGTGGTGCCCTGAGATGATGAACTCTCCCATCGTAGAGGTCCATGCGTAGATGTGGCAAGGGACAGGGAGGCAGCCGGACACCAGTGGAGGAGGGAGCTCCATAGGGTGGACGTCTATGGCGGGGCGGCGGCAAGGATTGCCAGGGGGGCGAGCGGATAGGGTGGCCATGGCATTGAGGAGCAGGGGCCCTCCGCCATCAGATTTTTTGGAGGAGATGCTGGCTCGACGGCGCTTGGGGCCGGTGACCAGCAGCGGTCGTGTGGAAGAGCGGGATCAGTGCCTGAGGGCGCTTCTAGAGCTAGCAGCAGAACACCGTGGTCCGAGTCATGCCTAGTCGTCGGCGCGGGGCTGGCTCGCGGTGACGCACAAGAGGCAGAGGGGCACCGCGCGTGGCAATGTGTGGTGGGGAATTAGGGGCGGCAGTGGCATGGCGGTCAACGGCGGCGACACAGCGCCCACGAAGGGCACCCCTGGCCCACTCCGGTCGGGTACGGCTGGATCCGTTCGTGCCGGCGCTCTCGGGGGCGGTAGTTGTGGCGGCTACTCACTGGATGGTGGCAGCGAAGGAGGCGCGCGGGGTGCCGGCGAGGTCCGGGGCAGCGCCGGCGTGCCGGGGAGACTAGCCGGGCACCGGCGGGATTCCGGTTGGGGGCGCGGGGGTTGCAGGAGAAGGGTGGGGCAGTGAGTCGGAGAAGGTGGATGGGGATCAGGGAAGATCGCGGTCTGATAGCTTTTGGATCTCGGGAAAATCTTGCTCGTGTCCTATATATACAGCGACTGTGATCCAAATAGTTATTCTAATCCTGCGATTAGAATAGTGTTGTCCTATATATATATATATATAGCCAATGAAGAAAAACGACGGAAGCAGTGAAGACTGCGCAAAGTTGACGAATATGAATAATTGAGGAATTTCAACTTTTGGTGGTGGCGTGACCCACCGTATAAGAATGATGATTTCAGACACCGCGTACAATTATCGTAGGGTTCTGAGAATCAAATTCTTCGTTAATTTCTTCACACTAAGAGTGTTATTCTTCATTGATTGAAGAAAAACGTTTCTTCATGTGTTGCACATCTAAGTCATCAATTTTGCATAAGTGTTAGGATGAGTGTCCTTTTCAAAGAACATTCGAAGATTCTAGGATATTTAGCTCACACCGCAACTTGCTAAATCTCTTCTCATCCAAGGGCTTTGTGAAGATATCGGCTACCTGTTCTTCAGTCTTCATATGCTCAATAGAAATGTCGCCCTTCAACACATGATCACGAAGAAAATGATGACGAATCTGAATGTGCTTTGTCTTCGAGTGCTGAACTGGGTTGTGAGCAATCTTGATGGCACTCCCATTGTCACAGAAGAGAGGTACATTCTCCATGTTGACGCCGTAGTCCTTGAGAGTTTGCTTCATCCATAGCAATTGGGCACAGCAAGAACCAGCGGCAATGTACTCAGCTTCAGCAGTAGATAGTGATACGCAGTTCTGTTTCTTCGAGGACCAACAGACCAAAGATCGTCCGAGGAAATGACATGTACCAGATGTTGACTTGTGATCCACACGATCACCAGCATAGTCAGAGTCAGAATATCCAACAAGATCAAAAGCCGGTCCCTTGGGGTACCATAATCCAAGTGTTGGTGTGTGAGCTAGATATTGAAGAATATGCTTCACAGCCTTATGGTGTGATTCCTTCGGTGCAGCTTGAAATCGGGCACACATGCAAACTCTAAGCATTATATCTGGCCTAGATGCACATAAGTATAATAAGGAACCTATCATGGAGCGGTATACCTTATGATCGAAGTCAATACCATTTTCATCAGTGCATAGATGGCCATTTGTGGGCATAGGAATTTTTACGCCTTTGCAATCTTGCATGCCGAATTTCCTCAGTACATCCTTGAGGTATTTCTCCTGAGATATGAATATGCCATTGCGTTGTTGACGAATTTGAAGACCTAAGAAGAATTTCAACTCTCCCATCATAGATATTTGATATTCTTCACTCATCATATAGGCAAATTCATCACTATAACGTTGGTCAGTACAGCCAAAGATAATATCATCAACATATATTTGGCACACAAACAATTCACCATCATAGGATTTAGTGAAAAGAGTAGGGTCGAGTGAACCGGGTTTGAAGCCTTTCTTCATGAGGAATTCCTTCAAGGTATCATACCACGCCCGTGGGGCCTGCTTGAGGCCATAGAGGGCCTTGTTGAGTCTGAAGACTTTGTTAGGATTCTTTGGATCTTCAAAACCTAGGGGTTGAGCAACATATACTTCTTCCTCAAGCTTACCATTGAGGAATGCACTTTTCACATCCATTTGATATAAAGTGATATCATGATGGTTAGCATAAGCAAGTAATATGCAAATAGCCTCAAGTCTAGCAACAAGTGCAAAAGTTTCATCGAAATCAATTCCTTCAACCTGTGTGTAGCCTTGTGCTACAAGCCGTGCCTTATTCCTCACCACAAGGCCATTTTCATCTTGCTTGTTGCGGTAGATCCACTTTGTGCCGATGATATTGTGCTTGCGAGGATCTGGACGTTTGACCAGTTCCCACACATTGTTGAGCTCGAACTGATGTAGTTCTTCTTGCATGGCCTGAATCCACTCAGGCTCCAGAAATACTTCATCTACCTTAGTGGGCTCTGTAATAGAGACAAAAGAATAGTGCCCATAAAATTTAGATAAATGTGAAGCTTTTGAGTGTGTGAGAGGACCTGGCGCTTTGATGTCATTGATGATCTTTTCAAATTGCACTTCTTTTGCAATGCGAGGATGAGCTGGTTGCCGTTGAAGAATTTGATCAGCATTCTCTTCAGCACCATTTTTCACACCCTAGTTAGTTCAAGCATTAGAGTGTGCATCATGTTTAAATTTCTTTTAAATTTGAAATGGGGAAGGCAGAAACCCCCAACACCCCCCCTGGAAACAACTAGGGTTTACTAAAAATATGTTCAATGAACCTGAAATGCCCTTCTAAAAAGTTCACCCTCTTTGTCTTAGGTTAGAACCTCTGGCAAAATTGGTGCACACTTTTCTAGGTCAACAGAAGGTCATTGAATTAAATCATAAGTATTTGAATTTGGGCATTTAAATGCTATAAAATAATCTAAATGCTCAAATAATTCTGGGAATAAATGTTTCCTGTTGGAAATAATCTAAACAGAGGCCACATTTATTTTCAGGATTTTTGGAAATGTTTTAGTATTTTATCTAAAGCTAAACAGTTGCAGTTTAATAGAAAACAGAAACAAAAATCAAAAAAGAGTGAGAAGAAAGCCCACCTGGGCCTTATCTGCGCTGGCCCAGCCACCTGGCTCGGCCCAGCCTACTGGCGCTGCCAGTCGTCGTCCTCCTCGCGCCAGAAGGACGCAGGGCGCGTGGCCGGCGCCCGCGGCCACATGCCGGCCACCTCCTGCTTCCGCCGACGCTCGGGAGATGCCCTGAAGTGCCACGTGACCCCCCCCACGTCTCCCTCTCGCACTCGCTCACTCTCCCCCTCGTCTCCCTCTCTCTCTCTCCCGCGACGGCCGAGCGCGTACCTCGCCGCCCATCGCCGTAGTTGCCACCATAGCCACTCCCTCGCCCCTCTGACGAGCCCATTAGCTCCGCCTCGACTCCCTCGTCCTACCCACCGAGCCACGCATCGCCGGAGGCCCTGCATCGCCGCCTTCGCCCTCATCTTCAACCTCGGGCACCCGAGCCATCTCCGGTCGAATTCGCCGCCGCCAGGACCTCCCCGAGCTTGCTGACCCCCTCTCCGATTCCGCAGTGAGCTCCTCTTCCTTTCCCCCTAGTTCCCGTGCTCGATTACGCCTTGTAGCCACCGCCCCCTCCGAGCCCGAGCGCTCCTCGCCGCCGGCCATGTCGCCGTCGTGGCTACGGCCGTGTAAGCACGCGTCCGAGTGCCTCACCATGCTTAGTACAGCACCAGGAACCCGTAGCCACCACCAGCTCTTCCTCCCGTGCACCGTAGCGTCGAAACCAACCTCACCCGACTCCGGCGACCGCCAAGCTCGTCGCCGGCGACGTTTCCGGCCACCCCGAGCCCAACTACCACCACCAAACGCTACGGCTCGTTCCCAGCTACCCGTAGATGGTCTCCGCCGTCGATTTGGTCGCCTAAGGGCGTTTTCCGAAGCCCTCCGCCGTCTCGGCCTCGCCGGCGACTCAACGCCAGCGGGATTAGCCCTGTTGACCAGCGGATTTGACCACTGACATGGACTGGGTGGGCCCAGTTGACTCCCCTGAGTCAATGACAAGTGGGCCCCCCCTCTGCTAATTATCCAGATTAGTTTCTAACTAAAATTAATTAGCTTAATTAGTATAGTCACTGACTAGTGGGCCCTGCCCAGTAATTAGGCTAACTAAACGTAGTTAGTGCACTGAGAGGCTAACAGAAGGGGCCCACCAGTCAGGTTTGACCTGGGCTGGCGCCTTTGACCTGCTGACATCACCCTGACGCAATGCTGACGCAGTAATTGGTTTTCTGGATTTATTCTTATTCAGGAAATTCCAGAAAATAGTTCAAACTTCAAAAATTCATAGAAATTCAACCATAGCTCCAAATGAGATAAATTATATATGAAAAATTATCAGAAAAATTCAATCTATCCATCTGTAATGGTTTCATGCATGACAAAACAAGTTACGTTGCTGTTTAGGAAGAATAAGGAAATGCACTATTAAGGCCATGTTTAATGAGCTAATATTTGAATCTTTGATTCAAATGAGTTCATTCCTTTCTAATATAACTTGCATTAGGCCAAGACACATTCATATTGCCATGTCATAGCATGCATCATATTGTTGCATATCGTCATGTGTTGATTGTATTACGATGTGTTCTTCGTGGTAGGTTCTGCCTCCGAGGATATTCACGAGTATCCAACTGAAGGGCAGTATCCCACTACCACTCCATCAGGCAAGCAACCATTGATCATTCCGATACAAACCCATGTTCTCGCTTCTGCTCTTGTTTACTGCATTAAGACAACGCGATTCAAACTGCTGTGTGCTACGATAGTTGAACCCTTACCCTCTGCATGACCTGTCATTGCCACAGTAACTAGATGAAACCCACTAGCATGTGTAGGAGTTGATTGAGCCATGTATGTGATTCTTACCTTGCTATGCCTGCTATGCTTAGAGTTGTGTCAGGTCTGGTTCATCTGGGAGATGGGCTAGAGTGAAATGCTTATGCCGGTAATGTGAGGGATGCGTTGAACATGTTTTGGTAAAGGTATCGATATGAGAGGCCATGTAGGAGTACATGGTGGGTTGTTTCATTGAGGCCGTCCCTAAGAACTGAGATCTGTATGCGTGATTTAAGATTCAGCTACTACCACACATTGGTCCCTGAAATATGACCCCGCTCGACTTACTAACCCCTCTCGCCTCTGTCTAGGAGTTGCAACTAGTTTCTGGTGTTTGTAGGACATGTGTTGGCGGCCGTGCGTAGCGCTGACCCTAGGGGTGGGCTATGTTGCGGTAGATACACCGTGGCACGGTGTACCGAGTCACCCGTTTGGTGTCGCGGGAACCCTGTTCACATCGTTTGGGGCAGTTGAGGACACCCCGGCCGGATTTCCTTGCGGATGGAACCTGAATAGGCGATAAACCTGGACTAGAGACTTGTGAGGTTAGTCAGGTCGTGGTCTACACCCACGTCGGTTTTCGCTTGAAGTCTGCCGAGCACATGTCATGTGCAGACGCTAAGTGGTGGAAACATGTGTGACGAAGTACACCCCTGCAGGGTATAAAACTATTCGAATAGCCGCGTCCGCGGTAAAGGACTACTTGGTTGCCTATACAGTTCATAGACAAGTTAATGGATACTACTAAAAGACTCAAGATAAGTGTGAGTACCGAGGATGGCCCTCTCGTAGGATGACGAGGGAGGATCCCCGGTGGAGTATTGTGTTGGTGAGTAGTGGACTCGTGTGCGAAAACTATTTTACTGGTGGAGTTCCGTAGGATAGCTTAGCCAAGAGTCAAAGCTGGCTTGCTGCATCAACCCCACCGCCTTCTTGAGAATAGGCATGTACAGTAGGATCTGATGTAAGACTTGCTGAGTACCTTTGTACTCATGTTTGCTTATTTATTGTTTTCAGACGACAACACTGCCCCCTCCGATGGGTTTTATGTAGACCTTGACGTCGACGAGTGACTAGCCACCTAGGTGGTGATCCTGGCCATGGAGGGCCTATGTAGTTAGACAGGCTTGGAGAAGCCTTCTTTCTTTCTAGAGTCTGTACTCAGACTAGTTGCTTCCACATGTGCTTGTATGTTTGTATGACTTGAGTGTCGGGTCGTGTGACCCCTATCTGTATGAACATGTTATGTATGGCTCTCTGGAGCCTTTAAATAAAGTACTTGAGTTGTAGAGTTTTGTTGTGATGCCATGTTGTATGTACTCATATCGGGCATATTGTGTGTATGTTTGAAATGCTTGGTATGAGTGGGATCCGACAATCTAGTTGTTTATCCTTGGCAGCCTTTCATATGGGGAAATGTAGTCTAGTGCTCCTCGAGCCATAGTGGTCCGCTACAGCCCGGTTCACCGGAGTCCTGCTAGCCCAGCACTACTGTTCAGGACACTTGACTGGCCGGCATGTGTTTCACTTCGTCCCTATGTCTGTCCCTTCGGGGAAATGTCACACGGTGATTCCCAGAGTCCTGCCTAGCCTGCTATAGCCCGGGGTTCCCGGAGTCCTATCAGCCCAGTGCTACAGCCCGGAATCACTCATTGATGACCGACATGTTCGATGTGATTCATGTATGGCTGTCTCCATAGGTCTATGCCGCTTTGGGTTCACGACTAGCCATGTCGGCCCGGGTTCTCTGTCATATGGATGCTAGCGACACTATCATATACGTGAGCCAAAAGGCGCAAACGGTCCCGGGCCATGGTAAGGCGACACCCGTGGGATACCGTGTGTGAGGCTGCAAAGTGATATGAGGTGTTACCGGCTAGATCGATGTGACTTGGAATTGGGGTCCTGACACCATTTTCTTCAGTATTTTCTTCACGTGCATTAGCTCGACGTTCTTAATGTTCTGGAATGAATTCTTCAGCAGATTCTTCAGTGGGAATGACATCCTCAGTAGCCTTGAACTTGATTGTTTCCTCAGGTGCTGGTTCATCTATCACAGTAGGTAGGTGCTCTCTTTGCGAGCCATTATTTTCATCGAACCGCACATCTACAGTTTCAACAACCTTGTGAAGAACGTTGTTGAAGACTCTATAGGTGTGCGAGTCCTTTCCGTAACCAAGCATAAAACCTTCATGTGCTTTCGGTGCAAATTTTGAGTTGTGATGAGGATCTCTAATCCAACATTTAGCACCGAAGACTTTGAAATAACTTACATTGGGTTTCTTATCAGTGAGGAGTTCATAGGCAGTCTTCTTGAAGAATTTGTGAAGATATACTCTGTTGATGATGTGGCACGCAGTATCAATTGCCTCAGTCCAGAAACAATGAGGCGTTTTGTATTCATCAAGCATAGTGCGACCCATCTCAGCAAGAGTCCTGTTCTTGCGCTCCACGACGCCGTTCTGCTGAGGAGTGTAAGGAGCAGATAACTCATGAGTAATACCAAGTTCATCAAGATAGTCATCGAGACCAGAATTCTTGAACTCAATGCCATTGTCACTTCTGATGTGCTTGATCTTCACACCAAAGTTGGTTGAAGCCCTCGAGGAAAATCGTTTGAAGACTTCCTGCACTTCATGTTTATAAGTAACAAGGTGTACCCATGTATAACGAGAGTAATCATCAACAACAACAAAGCCATATTGAGATGCTTCATTTGAAACGGCAGAATAATGATTAGGACCAAAGAGATCCATGTGAAGCAATTCAAATGGGCGAGTGGTGGTCATGATAGTCTTTGCTGGATGCTTGGCCTTCGTCATCTTCCCAGCTTCACAGGCTCCGCATAGGTGATCCTTGAGGAATTTGACATTCTCGATGCGAATGACATGCTTCTTCTTCGCAAGCGTGTGCAAATTCCTCATGCCTGCATGACCAAGTCGTCGATGCCAGAGCCAGCCTTCTGAAGCTTTTGCAAGTAGACACACGGCTGGTTGTGGTCCTGTAGAGAAATCAACAATATACAGGTCTCCTCTCCTAAAGCCTTCGAAGACTTTGGAATTGTCAGCTTCCATAACCACAACACAACGGTACTTGCCAAAGACAAAAACCATATCAAGATCACAAAGCATTGAGACAGACATAAGGTTGTATCCTAGGGACTTAACAAGCATGACTTTGTCCATGTGTTGATCCTTTGTGATCGCAACCTTACCTAGACCCAATACCTGACTTTTGCCTTTGTCAGCAAAGATGATATGCTTCAGATGCGACGGAGATAATGGAGCATCCATCAACAGATTCTTGTCACCAGTCATGTGATTTGTACATCCACTATCGAGGACCCACTCAGTGGCTTTGGGTTGATCATCCTGTAGATGAATTAGTGCAGCTTACAAACTCATATACTTCATTAGTGAAGAATATGACATCAATTCATCAGATCAATTTCATCAAGAAAAAGAACAGATAAAGCAATATTGAGGACGTGAGAAATGAAAGTTCATTTCTTCATGATTATCCTGCGTCCTATCAGGCACACTCAGGTCTCCAGCAAATTCTTCAGATGATTACGTACGTCTGGAGACCTGACCCTGCAGATGAGATTAGTTCTTTTTCTTCACCACCCACATCTGAAGGGGTGGCAAAGAGTTCATCACTCTGCGAGCTCCATACGAGAAGGATGGCATGGAAGCCATTCCATTTCGTTTCACATAAGAGGGGTTAGAATAAGCATAAGAGCAAGCAGAGAAATTCTTCAAGGACTTATGGACATAATGATTTGAAGAATAATGCACATATCCATAATCCTTAGATCTTCCCTGCGAAACAGACGTGTTAGCACGATGATGTTCATATGAAGACTTTGATCCTTTTGAGGAATATGATCCATGTGAGGAGTTTGGTCCATATGAGGACTTGGATCCATATGAAGAATTTGGTCCATATGAAGAATTTGATCTGGGGTTCCTATTCTTCACAGGCGGCGTCATGATGACATTCACCTGAAGATTTTCAAGGCATCTTTTGGGAACCCAGATTTTCTTCATAGGGGGGCCGTTCCTGCAGTTAGTGCCAACATATCTAGCAAATACTTCACCATTCTGATTTTTGAACAGTTTATAGTTGGAGTCAAATGACTCATCATCAGAATGAGGAGATTCACATGCATATCCAGATAGGTTAGATTGATCAACTGGAGGTCCCTTTGCAGCAACCCATGTAGTTTTGGGGTACTGCTCAACTGGAGGTCCCTTTGCAGCAACCCATGTAGTTTTGGGGTACTGCTCAGGCTTCCAATATGTACCATCAGCGTTGAGTTTCCTCTCAAAGGCAATACCCTCTTTCCTAGGGTTCCTATTGAGGATCTGCTTTTTAAGCACATCACAAAGAGTCTGATGGCCTTTGAGGCTTTTGTACATGCATGTCATGTACAATTCCTTCAGCCATGCATTGTCAGTGATACTAGCAATGTCCTTAGATGAGGAATTAGTGATAGCAGAGGCATGTGAAGAATTTGAAACATTAGCAGCATTTGAACATTCAGGTGAAGAATTAGCAGATTCATGTTCAATGCACTTCAAGCATGGAGGAACAAATTCTTCCTGAGAAGCGCTGATTTGTTGAGCAAGTAATGAATCACGCTCCTTCTGAAGATCTTCATAACTCACTCTTAGTTTCTCAAGGTCTTGCTTTCTTTGAAGAAATTCATAAGGAAGCTTCTCATGATTGGATAAGAGAGTGTTATGATGACCTTGATGATTGTCAAACCTAGTCTGAAGTCTCTGAAGATTTTCAGTCAAGGCTTTAGTGCGATCCATTTCTTCACCCAACATATCATCACTTTTGTCTAGCATGTTTTGAACCTTTTCAAGAGCCCTTTATTGTTTTACAGCAATCTTAGCAAGTTTAGAATAGCTGGGCTTAAGGTTTTCATCAGACTCATTCTCACTTGATTCAGAGGAGGTATATTTGAGTACCTTGGCACCCTTTGCCATGAAGCAATAAGTGGGAGCGTAGTCATCATCGCCTTCATCAGCCTTGTTGGCGAGGTCATTTTCTTCAGTGTTGAAGATAGACTTGCTGACGAATGCAGTGGCGAGAGCTAGGCTTGCCACTCCAGATTCGGACTCCTCAGATGACTCCTCTTCCTCATTTTCTTCAGATTCAGCCTCAGAGTCCATTTCCTTGCCAATGAATGCCCTGGCCTTCTTGGAGCTGCTCTTCTTGTGATATGAAGGCTTTGAGGATTTTGATGATGAAGATTTTGTGGATTTCTTCTTTTTCTTCGCATCATCAGAACTGTAATCCTTGTATTAGTTCTTCTCTGATTCCTTTTCCCACTGAGGACAATCTTGAATGTAATGTCCAGGTTTCTTGCATTTGTGGCAGAGCCTCCTCTTGTAGTCACTGGATGAGGAATCACTGCTCCTTGAGGGTCTTCCAAGGCGACCACGTCTTGAGAACTTTTGGAACTTCTTCACGAGCAGAGCCAGATCATGGCTTAGTTCTTCAGGATCACTAAGCCTGCTACCAGAATCTTCATCTTCGGACTCAGACACTGCCTTGGCCTTCAGTGCACGTGATCTGCCATAGCTTGAACCATAGAGGTCTCTTTTTTCAGCAAGTTGGAACTCATGAGTATTTAGCCTCTCAAGAATATCAGCGGGATCAAGTGAATTGTAATAAGCACGTTCTTGTATCATCAATGCCAGAGTGTCAAATGAGGGATCAAGCGATCTCGGCAATTTCTTCACCACCTCATGGTCGGTGATGTCAGTGGCACCAAGTGCTTGAAGCTCATTTGAGATGTCAGTGAGACGATCGAAGGTTTGTTGAACATTTTCATTGTCGAGTCTCTTGAAGAGATTGAAGAGATTGCGAAGAACATCAACTCGAGAGTCACGTTGTGTTGAGACTCCTTCATTCACTTTGGATAACCTGTCCCAGATAAGCTTCGCTATCTCCAAAGCACTCACTCTGCCATACTGTCCTTTGCTCAGATGGCCACATATGATATTTGAGGGAGTCCTGGATTATGGGGTGTCCGGATGGCCGGACTATATCTTCAGCCGGACTCCTGGACTGTGAAGATACAAGATTGAAGACTCCATCCCGTGTCCGGAAGGGACTTTCCTTGGTGTGGAAGGCAAGCTTGGCGATACGGATATGAAGATCTCCTACCATTGTAACCGACTTTGTGTAACCCTAACCCTCTCCGGTGTCTATATAAACCGGGGGGTTTTAGTCCATAGGACAACATACACATCAACAATCATACCATAGGCGAGCTTCTAGGGTTTAGCCTCTCCGATCTCGTGGTAGATCTACTCTTGTACTACCCATATCATCAATATTAATCAAGCAGGACGTAGGGTTTTACCTCCATCGAGAGGGCCCGAACCTGGGTAAAACTTCGTGTCCCTTGCCTCCTGTTACCATCCGGCCTAGACGCATAGTTCGGGACCCCCTACCCGAGATCCGCCGGTTTTGACACCGACATTGGTGCTTTCATTGAGAGTTCCCCTGTGTCGTCGCCGTCAGGCTCGATGGCTCCTACGATCATCAATAGCAATGCAGTCTAGGGTGAGACCTTCCTCCCCGGATAGATCTTCGTCTTCGGTGGCTTCGCATTGCGGGCCAATTCGCTCGGCCGTCTGGAGCAGATTGAAAGCTACGCCCCTTGTCGTCAGGTCAGATTTGGAAGTTTAAACTACACGGCTGACATCCGCGGGGACTTGATCTTCAACAGATTCGAGCCACTGCCGAGCGCGCCACACTGTCACGACGAGCATGATCTAGCTCTGTCGCCGTACAGTGCCCTGGATGCCGCACCTGCATCGGCTCCGAACCTCAATTCGGAGCCAACTGCGCCGATCGAGGATGGGCGGTTGGATGCCACCTCGGTGGCTGTGATCCCAACACCGATTGAGCTGAACACCAGCCCCGTACTCTGTGAGACTCGTGACTCCAAGGAGCCGGACCCGTCTCCGGACTCCGAACCTCCACGCCCCTGCCGATCGAATCCGATCGGGCGCCGATTATGGATTTTACTGCCGCGGACATCTTTCAGCACTCGCCTTTCGGCGACATTCTAAAGACACTGAAGTCTCTCTCTTTATCAGGAGAGCCCTGGACGGACTAGGTCGGCAAGGTTGGAATTCGGACGATGAAGAAATTCAAAGCCCACCCAACACCCACTTTGTAGCCACTGTCGATGATTTAACCGACATGCTCGACTTCGACTCCGCAGACATCAACGGTATGGACGCTGATGAAGGAGATGATGAAGAACCAGCGCCCATTGGACCCTGGAACGCCACCTCATCATATGACGTATACATGGTGGACGCACCAAAAGATGACGACGAGGAGCGGAAGGACGCACCGAAAGCTTGTTCCCTCGAAAAGCAGTCAAAGCGGCGACGCAAGCGCAGCCCCAAATCCCGCCTCGACAGAAATAGCGATCATACAGACCCAGCGCTGGAGCAGGGCGAACCGCTGCTGGACAACGGCAATTCGGATAATCAAACCAAACAAACAAATCCTATCAAGGCTAATGGTCCGGACGACATAACGCCGGACAAGCACCCGGAGCAGCAGACTGCCCACAAAAGGCTTGTTGCCACCGCGAGGAGTCTAAAAAAGCGGAAGCAAAGCCTCAAAGCCGCGCAAGACACACTCCAAATCAGATGGAGTACAATACTCAACACCGCAGCAAGGTACGGCGACAATCGCCCCTCCAGGAGCTACCCAAAGCGGAAGCTGCTACCCGAATTCGATGAGGAGGACTCAGAACTCCCACAAACAAATATCAAAGCAGCCACCTAGTCAGATAGACGACCCCTCTACCAACACAGATCGGCATACAATGCCGCTCACAATACAATATGCGACCCATGCAAGGGCTCGCACCCAAAGGACGGCGCAACAAGATCCATCTATGGACCACGCAAGCACGCCCCAGCATACAATGCAACACAACAAACATCCGAACAACGCGGTACACCCAGCTACAGGGGTGCCGCACATCCCCTATGCTTCACCGACGAGGTGCTGGACCACGAATTTCCAGAAGGATTCAAGCACGTAAACATAGAGGCATACGACGGAACAACAGACCCTGGGGTCTGGATTGAGGACTACATCCTTCATATCCATATGGCTCGAGGGGATGATCTCCACGCCATCAAGTACCTACCCCTCAAGCTCAAAGGGCCAGCTCGTCACTGGCTCAAAGGCCTACCCGAAAGCTCGATTGGAAGTTGGGAAGAGCTCGAAGACGCCTTTCAGGCAAATTTTCAAGGGACTTATGTCCGACCTCCGGATGCGGACGATTTGAGTCATATAACTCAAAAACCCGGAGAGTCAGCCCGAAAGCTTTGGAACATGTTTCTTACTAAATAGAACCAAATTGTCGACTGTCCGGACGCCGAAGCCCTGGCAGCTTTCAAGCATAGCGTCCATGACGAATGGCTCGCCAGACACCTCAGCCAAAATAAGCCGAGAACGATGGCCGCACTGACAAACCTCATGTCCCACTTTTGCGCGGGTGAGGACAGCTGGCTAGCCAGATGCACCACCAGCGACCCCAGCACATCTGAAGTTAGAGATCAAAACGGGAAATCACGGCGCAACGGCAATAACAAACGCTGGAATAAAGAAGACAGCACGAAGGGCACGACAGTAAATGCCAGATTCAAAAGCTCTCGGCCAGGTCAAAAGCCGCCCCCTAAAGGCACAAGGGATGAATTGTCCAGCCTCAACAAAATTCTGGACCAAGTATGTCAGATTCATAGTACCCCTGGCAAACCTGCTAAACATACCCACAAAGAATGTTGGTTCTTCAAGCAGTCCGACAAGCTCAACACCGTACACAAGGGGGAGGATACACCAAGTGAAGACGAGGACGAGCCCCCCAAGCAAGACACGGGGGAACAAAAGAAATTTCCACCAGAAGTCAAAACAGTAAACGTGTTACACGTAATCAAGGGAAAAAACAACGCGGCACTCCAAGGAAAATATACCCAAGTGCCTGTCACCACGAAGTCCTGCCACTGGTCATCTCAATCGATCACTTTCGACCATCGCGATTACTCAGCAAGTATCCGACACGCAGGATCGGCTGCCCTGGTATTAGACCTGGTAATTGGCGGATATCACTTCACAAGAGTCTTGATGGACGGCGGCAGTAGCCTAAACCTAATATATCAGGATACAATCCGCGGGATGGGGTTAGACCCAACACAAATTCTCCATAGCAATACTACCTTCAAAGGAGTAACACCAGGCCCAGGGGCTCGTTGTACGGGCTCCCTCCTACTACAAGTTATATTCGGCTCCCCCGACAACTTCCGTCGCGAGCATTTAACTTTCCACATCGCTCCGTTTCAAAGTGGCTATCAAGCACTGCTCGGACGTGAAGCTTTCGCTCGCTTTAATGCAATGCCACACTACGCCTCCCTCACACTCAAGATGCCCAGTCCACGTGGCATCATTACAGTGCACGAAAATATCAAGCGATCTCTGCGCGCCGAAGAGAGTGAGGCTGCCTTGGCAACCGCACACTAAAAGTGCCCTGACAAGCGAAAGCATCCAATAGGTTGTCAAGACCTCAGATACAACTAATCAAGTCCGGCGCCGCTATTTATACGGAATAAATGGTCACACCCCCCATTTTTCAATACAAGGAGCTCAACGCGCGCAGACAAGTGGCAACTTCTTATCATCTTGAAATTTACATGGTTTCTTTAAAAACTATCTTTTTGCACGACGACTTTTTTACTTAACTTCCTCTCTTTTATAGACGATCATCGTGCCACGCCTCCCTCACACTCAAGATGCCCAGTCCACGTGGCATCATTACAGTGCACGGAAATATCAAGCAATCTCTACACGCCGAAGAGCGTGAGGCTGCCTTGGCCGCCGCACACTAAAGACGCTCGGACAAACGAAAGCATCCAATAGGTCATCAAGACCTCAGATACAACTAACCAAGTCCGGCGCTTCTATTTATATGGAAATAAGTGGTCACACCCCTATTTGTCAATACAAGGGGCTCAACGCGCGCAGACAAGTGGCAATTTCTTATCATCTTGAATTACACATGGTTTCTTTAAAAACTATCTTTTTGCATGACAACTTTTTCACTTAACTTCCTCTCTTTTACAGACGATCATCGTGCTACACCCGTCCAGGATATGGCACAACGGAGACACAGGCGCAGACGTGCAGCAGGGACCCGCTCCAAGGATTCTTTTTAGATTAAGACCCTGCGTAAACCTTTTTTACTGTCTCTTGTTGACACATATCCACCGTTGAGAAGGATGCTGGCGTCTTGGCATGTGGCCACGCCAGAACAATGCGCGTACCTGGACACAAGGGACTTCTTACAAAGGCCACTATTTAGGCCCGGTTTATACCACAAAGACCGAATACCTTAGGGAGTGTTCGGCGTCGCGAGTTTGGCCCTATATGCATCAGCTCCGAATCATTGTCTTTGGTCAAATGTTGGGTTTGCCCGGCTCCTGTGTTTTGGTGCCTTACGTTCCGCCTTGCCGGCTAAGGTAGCACCAGGAGAACTACTACGATTGTGCCCTGGTTCATCCGGACGAGCACCTCAGTAGAGAAAGCCGAAAACTGACTGTCATGATATAGCGTGAGACTGGTCAACCACTCGATGACCTGTGAGAATGTTAGAATTCCTCCGCCTTAACGAAGGGCTGTTTTCCGGCCAGGCATGTACGCACCCTGGAATCGGGATAGTGCGGTGCCACCAGGGGCTATCTAGTAGCTCCACTGTCAAACTCCTATGGCTAAGTGAAAGTGCTAAAGCATTATAGTCCGGTTGCCTCGCTCGCTCCGCTATAACCTCCTTAATAGGACGAAGATGTTGGGTTAAGTGTGAATGCGTGTTTTTGTGAGCACCTCCGCATTATATGCGTGGGGGTTGAAGCCAACGACTGCAATCTTTCAGGTTATACGCATGTATACATAAACGGCCGCCCAGGAGGCATCATATTACTTTCAGGCAAAAGTATAAAAATAGCCTTATAAAAATTCATAAAAGCATTTCGCTTACAATGAGATTATATATCACTCAAACATAATATTTTTTGAGCACTGGGTCTCTATTAAACGGGCACCCTCAAGAACTTCTTCAAAGTAGTGCTCAGTAGCCTTTCGACCTATAGCCGAATCCCGCGCTGCAACATTGGTAGCATCCATCTCCGCCCAGTATGCCTTAACACGGGCAAAGGCCATCCGTGCGCCCTCTATGCATGCCGACCTCCTCATCGCATCAATGCGCGGCACCAAGTCAAGGACCTGCTGCACCAAGCCGAAATAGCTGCTCGGTTTTGACCTTTCCGCCCACAGCTGATCCACAACAGACCTCATGGAGAGTCCGGACAACCTATTTAGTTCGGCCCATTCGGCTAATTGGTCAGTTAATGAAAGTGGACGCTCGGGAGAATGGAATTGTCTCCAAAACAGCTGGTCTACATCACGGTCCGTCTGACCCTGGAAGTACTTGGCCGCATCGGCAGCGCTCGCCGCCAAATCCATATACGCATCCTCCGAACTCCACAGCCGATCTAGAGGGGCATACCGTGGATCTCCGAATTTCCTCCGCAACATAAAGGATTTCCCAGCTACAATATCCCCGGCTTCCCGCAGCTCCTCCTTCTTTGCCCTCATAGCAGAGCGGAGATTCTTTTTCATCGTAGCAGCCTTTTGAAGGTTCGATGCCTTCGCTTGTTTTTCCTTTTCAAGAACCCGGCAACGGTCGGCGGTGGCTTTTAATTCTATAGCCATCTTGGCCATCTTGTCTCGGGTCTCGCCATGCGCGGCCTTCTCGGCTTGCAACTCTTCGGCCGCCTTCACAGCAGCCGCAATACCCAACCTCGCTTGTTCCTTGGCTCGGGAAAGTTCTGCCTGTAAGGCTTCAATAGTGGCAGCTCCATCTGCAGTCACAACATATTAAAGATACTGGCATCATGCTGCTCTTCCTATGTGATGTTTACCAGATAATGACACTTACCATGCGCCTCGTCAAGCCTTTTGTTAACAAGCTCGATGTCGGCGTCTGCCGCATCCAACTGCCGTTCTAAATGGGCAAACTCGCTAGTCCGGCTAGCCACCAGAGCTTCCATCACCTGCACATAGAGACAGTATGGTTATTACCTGGGAATATGATCCTCTGTTCGTCGTCGTTTCCGACGACAACCAGAGTCTCAGGGGCTACTATCTACATAGGGCACACCTAGCATGTGCAGGACTATCATACATTCTTTTACGTACCTCAAAGCCTGTCAGTAGACTCATAAAAGCTTCATGCAATCCGCTTTCGGCGGACGATATTCTCTCCATCACCGTGTTCATCAGCACACGGTGTTCATCTGAGATGGCCGCTCGCCCCACCAACTCCCTCAGAACATCCGATCGCACACCAGACGATGCCGGACTCTTTTGTCTGCTCTCTTCGGGAGCCGGACACTGGGAGCTTCGGGGGTCAATGCGATTATCTTCTGGCCTCACCGGACTCGGAGAGGCCCTCCGCGACGACACTTCAGGGTCGCCCGCTTCTGGCGCGGAGGAGTCCGGAGGAGGCATTTCGCCCTCCATCATCTCTGGAAGAAGATCCCCCGAAGACGAGCTCATTTGAGAGGGTCTAAGGCCCGAACTGCAAAAATATACGCGGTGGTTATTTTCTCAGAAGAAAAAGATGGCATATCTGTACCATTAAAAGTATTTTGGGTCACTTACGACTCGCGGGAGAATTGATCCCCCCGTGGACTTTGTGCGGCAACGGCGCCCCCCGAGGTAGGACCCTCTGTGGGAGACTTCTTCTCCCGTTTGGAAGCTTCGGCTTCCGAATCCCCGGGTGCAGTCCTTTTCCTCTTATGGTCGCCTTCCTTCATGGAGACGCTCGCTCCCTCGGCTAGAGTGGGCAGCGTTGGGGGCCCGCGTCCGCCCGCATTATCCTCCACAGTGTCTTCCTTCAACGGCTCCGGGCAAGGTGAGGTCTGGAGCATCTTTTCCAATACCGGATTTTCCAAACCCTCAGGGAGGGGGGCCGAACACCGAATCAACTTCGCCTTTGTTAGCCAGCCCTGGTCAAAAAGCGAACTTTCAGAAATAACTTCGTAACGAAGAGAGATGTTCGGCCGGAAGATGCCTTACCTCATAGGCGGCGCGGTTAGTACTCAGGCCCATGTCCTCGGTGATCTCCGGACACTCCACTTGAGGTCCGAAGAATGACTTGTACATCTCCTCGTGCGTCAGACCGAGGAAATTTTGAATGGCACGCGGTCCCTCGGGATTGAACTCCCACGGGCGAAGAGGCCGGAGTTTGCAAGGTTGGGCTTGACGAACCAGCATAACCTGTATTACCGCAACCAAACTGAAATCTCCATTGAAGAGATCTCAAATGCGACTTTGCAGTATAGGCACGTCCTTGGCTGGCCCCCAGCTCAGACCTCTGCTGATCCATGACATCAGTTGTGGTGGGGGCCCGAGCGGAAAACAGGGGGAGCCGCCCACTTGGCACTTCTAGGAGCCGTGACGTAGAACCACTCTTGTTGCCACAATTCAGACACCTCTGGGATGGAACCTTTGGGCCACGGAGCTCCCGTCATCTTGCGTATTGAGGCACCTCCACACGCTGCATGTTGCCCCTCGATCATCTTCGGCTTCACTTCAAAGGTCTTGAGCCATAGGACAAAGTGATGGGTAACCCGGAGGAAGGCCTCGCACACGACAATAAATATCGTGATATGAAGAAAGGAGTCCGGAGCTAGATCATGAAAGTCTAGCCCATAGTAAAACATCAAACCCCTTACGAAAGGATCCAGAGCGAGGCCTAGGCCTCGGAGGAAGTGGGAGACGAACACGACGTTTTCGTTAGATTCGGGGGTGGGGACGGCCTGCCCTCAGGGAGGCAGCCGATGCAAAATCTCGGCGGTTAGATATCTGGCCTCCCTCAACCTTTTGATGTCTTCTTCCGTGACGGAGGAAGGCACCCATCGGCCTTGAAGGCTAGATCCGGACATGACTGAAGGTTCGGAGCACCTGACCTGAACTTCGGGCGTTTTGAGCTTGAGGTGGGGGAAGGATTCGATTGAGCACGGGAAGGAAAAATAAAGGCCTTGTCCCCTTTATAAAGAGGGTGAATATCAAGCATCCTCTCCGTGTCCGTTTGGACTTGCCTATAATCTAGGAGTCCTAGAAGCGGTTGGGTTACCCACGCCCGTATTGATGAGAATCCCAGAATAAGGGGACACGATCTCTGCTTTAACCAGATGTGCCAAGGAAACCGCCTCGCATGACGCGCTGAGCAGGGATAATGAAACGACTCGGATAAAGGCTTGGCCGTGGTGTGTCACGCTATGGAATACGTCAGCAGATTAGATTTGTGTAAATATTATTCTCTCTATGGCAATATGTGGAAACTTATTTTGCAGAGCCGGACACTATCTTTGTGTTCAAAATCTTCTATGAAGTACTTGGAGGGGGAACCCGCCTTGCAATGCAGAAGACAATCTGCGCGCCGGACTCGTCATCATTGAAGCCTGGTTCAGGGGCTACTGAGGGAGTCCTGGATTAGGGGGTGTCCGAATGGCCGGACTATACCTTCAGGAGGACTCCTGGACTGTGAAGATACAAGATTGAAGACTCCGTCCCGTGTCCGGAAGGGACTTTCCTTGGCGTGGAAGGCAAGCTTGGTGATACGGATATGAAGATCGCATACCATTGTAACCGACTTTGTGTAACCCTAACCCTCTCCGGTGTCTATATAAACCGGGGGGTTTTAGTCCGTAGGACAACGTACATATCAACAATCATACCATAGGCTAGCTTCTAGGGTTTAGCCTCTCCGATCTCGTGGTAGATCTACTCTTGTACTACCCATATTATCAATATTAATCAAGCAGGACGTAGGGTTTTACCTCCATCGAGAGGGCTCGAACCTGGGTAAAACTTCATGTCCCTTGCCTCCTGCTACCATCCGGCCTAGACGCACAGTTCGGAACC
This sequence comes from Triticum urartu, assembly GCF_003073215.2. Lineage (NCBI taxonomy): Eukaryota > Viridiplantae > Streptophyta > Magnoliopsida > Poales > Poaceae > Triticum > Triticum urartu. The sequence continues at coordinate 460,485,771 of NC_053024.1, forward strand.
CCCTACCCGAGATCCGCCGGTTTTGACACCGGCAATATTCTTCGCTTGAGAGTTGAGTTGCTTGAATCTCTTCACATCAGCAGCATTCAGAGAAGGTGTGATTGAGGGAACACCATTTTCCACAACATACCAGAGATCGTTATCAATTGCCTCAAGATGCATTCGCATCTTATTCTTCCAATAGGGGTAGTCTGTCCCATCGAAGGTAGGACACCCCGCAGAGACCTTGATCATACCTGTGGTCGACATAACTAAAACTCCAGGAGGTTAAACCAAAATCACATAGAACAAGGGAGTACCTTGCTCTGATACCAATTGAAAGTGCGTTATATCGACTAGAGGGGGGTGAATAGGCGATTTTTATGAAATTCTTCACTAAGGAATTTGCCGGTGAGGAAATTCCTTAGCGAAGAACTACTAGCAGTGGAATAAGTACTCAAAAGTAAACATAACAGAATACAAGCATAGTCATCATGATGAAATGAAGACAGGCACAGAGTACAGGAAGCGTAAGCACAGGATAACACAGGATGAAGACAAACAGACTGAAGAAATTGAACTTAGGGAATTGAGAAAGTGTTCAGTCAAAGTCTTCAAACACAGATATGAACAAGCACACAACTCAATTATGAGGAAATGAAAGAGTTGAGGAAATGGAACCAGTAAGCTTGGTGAAGACAATGATTTGGTAGACCAGTTCCAACTATTGTCTCAGTTGTACGTCTGGTTGGAGAGGTTGAGTATTTAAACTTGAGGACACACAGTCCCGGACACCCAGTCCTGAACACGTAGCTCAAGACACCCAGTTCTCACCGTATTCTCCTTGAACTAAGGTCACACAGACCTCGTCCAATCACTCGTGGTAAGTCTTCAAGCGACTTCCAAACCTTCACAAACTTGGTCACTCGGCGATCCACAATTCCTCTTGGATGCTCTAGACCATGACACCTAACCGTCTATAAGAAGCACAGTCTTCAAAGGTAACAAGCGTCGGATCCACGCAGGATCAATCTCTTCAGTGATGCTCAATCACTTGGGGTTTGTAGGTGTTTGGGTTTGGGTTTTTCCTCACTTGATGATTTTTGCTCAAAGTCCTCAGAGGATGGGTTGCTCTCAAATGACAAGTGTCAGTTTCTCTCGGAGCAGCCAACCAGCTAGTGGTTGTAGGGGGCGGCTATTTATAGCCTAGGGAGTAGCCCGACATGATAAGACATAAATGCCCTTCAATGATATGACTGTTAGATGGATAGATATTTTGGGACAGCTGGCGCATAGCACAGCAACGGTCGGAATTTTGAGTAGCAAAATCCTCAAGGCTATCATGTTCCTCACTGTGTAGGAAATCCGCACTGGCGAATTCCTAACTCCTCGGTGAGAACAAATTCCACAGAGACTAGAAGAACTTCGTCTCTGTCGCTGAAGAATATGACTGGACTGTATGTGATTTCCAATGGCTTCACTCAAAGGGATTGGTAGGTGTAGGATTTTGAGTTGAGCATCACATGGAAATTTTCCTTAGTATTTCCTCGACCCCCTTTAACAGTACGGTGTTTCCTATGACTCAAGAAAGAGAAAATGAAACTATGAAAACAAAAGTCTTCACGCTTCATGTTCCTTGAATGAATACCAAGTCTTCAAGGTCACACCAATTTCTTCACTTTCAAAGTCTTCAGAAAGTCTTCAGAAATCCAAAGTCTTCAGTCGAAGAACTTCATTTTTAGGGGTCGACTTTCTCTGTAAACATCAAACTCCTCATAGACTTATAGACCTGTGTACACTCACAAACGCATTAGTCCCTTAACCTATAAGTCTTCAATACACCAAAATCACTAAGGGGCACTAGATGCACTTACAAGTGCGGTTATGACGTTCGGACACAACATTACGCTGTGGTGTTCCAGAGTTGCGAAACTGTTCCGCATTGTTTCAAATGAAGACCAAACTCATAACTCAAATATTCACCTCCACAATCAGATCGTAGAAACTTAATTTTCTTGTTACGATGATTTTCCACTTCACTCTGAAATTCTTTGAACTTTTCAAATGTTTCAGATTTATGTTTCATTAAGTAGACATACCCATATCTTCTCAAATCATCTGCGAAGGTCAGAAAATAATGATACCCGCCACGAGCATCAACACTCATCAGACCGCATATAGCAGTATGTATTATTTCCAATAAGTTTGTTGCTCGGTCCATTGTTCCGGAGAACGGAGTCTTAGTCATCTTGCCCATGAGGCATGGTTCGCAAGCATCAAGTGATTCATAATCAAGTGATTCCAAAAGCCCATCAGCATGGAGTTTCATCATGCGCTTTACATCAATATGACCTAAACGGCAGTGCCACAAATAAGTTGCACTGTCATTCTTAAACTTATATCTTTTGGCTTCGATCCTATGAATATGTGTATCACTACTATTAAGATTTAGTAAAAATAGACCACTCATCAAGGGTGCATGACCATAAAAGATATTACTCATATAAATAGGACAACCATTATACTCTGATTTAAATGAATAACCGTCTCGCATCAAACAAGATCCAGATATAATGTTCATGCTTAACGCTCACACCAAATAACAATTATTCAGGTCTAAAACTAATCCCGAAGGTAGATGTAGAAGTAGCGTGCCAACGGCGATCACATCGACTTCGGAACCATTTCCCGTGCGCATCGTCACCTCGTCCTTAGCCAATCTATGCTTAATCCATAGCCTCTGTTTCGAGTAGCAAATATTAGCAACAGAACCAGTATCAAACACTCAGGCGCTACAGCGAGCATTAGTAAGGTACACATCAATAACATGTATATCAAATATACCTTTCACTTTGCCATCCTTCTTATCCGCCAAATACTTGGGGCAGTTCTGCTTCCAGTGACCAGTCCCTTTGCAGTAGAAGCACTCAGTCTCAGGCTTAGGTCCAGACTTGGGTTTCTTCACTTGAGCAGCAACTTGCATGCCATTCTTCTTGAAGTTCCCCTTCTTCCCTTTACCCTTCTTCTTGAAACTGGTGGTCTTGTTGATCATCAGCACTTGATGCTCCTTCTTGATTTCTACCTCCGCAGCCTTTAGCATCGCGAAGAGCTCGGGATGTCTTATCCATCCCTTGCATATTATAGTTCATCGAAGCTTTTGTAGCTTGGTGGCAGTGATTGAAGAACTCTGTCAATGACACTATCAATCGGAAGATTAACTCCAAGTTGTGTTAAGTGATTGTGGTACCCAGACATTCTGAGTATATGTTCACTGACAGAACTATTCTCCTTCATCTTCCAGCTATAGAACTTATTGGAGACTTCATATCTCTCAATCCGGCCATTTGCTTGAAATATTAACTTCAACTCCTGGAACATCTCATATGCTCCATGATGTTCAAAATGTCGTTGAAGTCCCGGTCCTAAGCCATAAAGCATGGTACACTGAACTATTGAGTAGCCATTAGCTTTGCTCTGCCAGGTGTTCATAACATATGGAATTGCTCCTGCAGTGGGTTTGGCACCTAGCGGTGCTTCCAGGACGTAATTCTTTTATGCGGCAATGAGGATAATCCTCAAGTTACGGACCTAGTCCATGTAGTTGCTGCCATCATCTTTCAACTTAGCTTTCTCTTAGAACGCATTAAAATTTGAGGGAACAACAACACGGGCCATTTATCTACAATAACATAGACATGCAAAATACTATCAAGTACTAAGTTCATGATAAATTAAAGTTCAATTAATCATATTACTTAAGAACTCCCACTTAGATAGACATCCCTCTAATCATCTAAGTGATCATGTGATCCATATCAACTAAACCATGTCCGATCATCACATGAGATGGAGTAGTTTTCAATGGCGAACATCATTATGTTGATCATATCTACTATATGATTCACGCTCGACCTTTCGGTCTCAGTGTTCCGAGGCCATATCTGCATATGATAGGCTCGTCAAGTTTAACCCGAGTATTCTTCTTGTGCAAAACTGGCTTGAACCCGTTGTATGTGAACGTAGAGCTTATCACACCCGATCATCACGTGGTGTCTCTGCACGACGAACTGTAGCAACGGTGCATACTCAGGGAGAACACTTATACCTTGAAATTTTAGTGAGAGATCATCTTATTATGCTACTGCCGTAATAAGCAAAATAAGATGTATAAAGGATAAACATCACATGCAATCAATATAAGTGATATGATATGGCCATCATCATCTTGTGCCTTTGATCTCCATCTCCAAAGCACCATCACGATCACCATCGTCACCGGCTTGACACCTTGATCTCCATCATAGCATCGTTGTCGTCTCGCCAACTATTGCTTCTACAACTATCGCTACCGCTTAGTGATAAAGTAAAGCAATTACATGGCGATTGTATTTCACACAATAAAGCGACAACCATATGGCTCCTGCCAGTTGCCGATAACTGTTTTACAAAACATGATCATCTCATGCAATAATTTATATAATCACGTCTTGACCATATCACATCACAACATGCCCTGCAAAAACAAGTTAGACATCCTGTACTTTATTGTTGCAAGTTTTACGTGGCTGCTACGGGGATAGCAAGAACCGTTCTTACCTACGCATCAAAAACCACAACGTGGTATAGTGATTGCTTTTTGATCTTCAGAAAGAACCCTGTTCATTCAATCCGTTTCAACTAAAGTTGGAGAAACTGACACCCGCCAGCCACCTATGTGCAAAGCACGTCGGTAGAACCAGTCTCATGAACGCGGCCATGTAATGTCGGTCCGGGCCGCTTCATCCAACAATACTGCTGAATCAAGAAACAACTAGTGACAGCAAGCAATATGTATATACCCACGCCCACAACTCCTTTGTGTTCTACTCATGCATATAACATCTACGCATAGACCTGGCTCGGATGCAACTGTTGGGGAATGCAGTATTTCAAAAACATTCCTACGATCACGCAAGATCTATCTAGGAGATGCATAGCAACGATGGAAGAGTGTGTCCATGTACCCTCGTAGACCAAAAGCGGAAGCGTTAAGTAACGCGGTTGATGTAGTCGAACTTCTTTGCGATCCAACCGATCAAGTACTGAACCCACGACACCTCCGCGATCTGCACACGTTTAGCTCAGTGACCTCCCTCAAACTCTAGATCCAGCTAAGTACGAGGGAGAGTTTCGTCAGCACAACGGCATGGTGACGGTGATGATGAAGTTACCGACACAGGGCTTCGCCTAAGCACTACGACAATATGATCGAGGTGGAAATCTGTGGAGGGGGGCACCGCACACAGCCAAGAGATTAACTTGTGTGTCTATGGGGTGCCCCCTCCCACGTATACAAAGGAGTGGAGGAGGGGTCGGCCGACCTCCTATGGCGCGCCCCAAGAGGGGAATCCTACTCCTACTAGGAGTAGGTTCCCCCCTTTCCTAGTCCAACTAGGAGGGGGAAGGAAGGGAAGAAGGAGAGAAAGGAAAGGGGGGCCGGCCCCCTTCCCAATTCGGATTGGGATTGGGAGGGCGCCCCACCTCTTGGCCGCCACCTCCTCTCTTCCACTAAATCCCATGTAGGCCCATGAAGCCCCCGGTGGTTCCAGTAACCTCGCCGGTACTCCGAAAATGCCCGAACTAATCTGAAACCTTTCCGGTGTCCAAACATAACCTTCCAATATATCAATCTTCTTGTCTAGACCATTTCGAGACTCCTCGTCATGTCCGTGATCATATCCGGGACTTCGAACAACCTTCGGTACATCAAATCACATAACTCACAATACATATCGTATTCGAACGTTAAGCATGTGGACCCTATGGGTTCGAGAACTATGTAGACATGACCGAGACTCATCTCTGGTCAATAACCAATAGAGGAACCTGGATGCTCATATTGGTTCCTACCTATTCTACGAAGGTCTTTATCGGTCAAATCGCATAACAACATTCGTTGTTCCCTTTGTCATCGGTATGTTACTTGCCCGAGATTCGATCGTCGGTATCATCATACCTAGTTCAATCTCGTTACCGGCAAGTCTCTTTACTCGTTCCGTAATGTAACATCCCACAACTAACTCATTAGTCACATTGCTTGCAAGGCTTATAGTGATGTGCATTGCTGAGAGGGCCTAGAGATACCTCTCCAACAATCGGAGTGACAAATCCTAATCTCGATCTATGCCAACTAAACAAACACCATCGGAGACACCTGTAGATCATATTTATAATCACCCAGTTACGTTGGGTCGTTTGATAGCACACTAAGTGTTCCTCTGGTATTCGGGAGTTGCATAATCTCATAGTTATAGGAACATGTATAAGTTATGGAGAAAGCAATAGCAATAAACTAAATGATCATAGTGCTAAGCTAACGAATGGGTCATGTCAATCACATCATTTTCTAATTATGTGATCTCGTTTATCAAATGACAACTCATGTATATGGTTAGGAAACTTAACCATCTTTGATTAACGAGCTAGTCAAGTAGATGCATACTAGTGACACTCTGTTTGTCTATGTATTCACACATGTACTAAGCTTCCGGTTAATACAATTCTAGCATGAATAATATACATTTATCATGATATAAGTAAATATAAATAGCAACTTTATTATTGCCTCTCGGGCATATTTCCTTCACCTGCGTGCTACTGGGCCGACCCAGTTAGCACGGCCTGTTTGGCCGGCTATAGCCTTGTCCATGGTAATAGGACACTTGGAGTTGTACTTTGACCTCTTAAAACTAAAATCGGGTACTTAATAAAACATACCCAGACAATTGACAGATACAACCCGGTGGTCGCTCTCCCACAGGGCGACGAGGAGAGGATCGTCGGGTAGGATTATGCTATGCGGTGATACTTGGTTAACTTACTAGCTACTCTCTTTGATTTCTTCAAGATGGAGGCTACCAGAAGCGTGGCCTTCGATAGGACTAACTTCTCCCCCTCTTATTCCAGCATTCTGCAGTTCAGTCCATAGATACTACCCCCTTTATTGATACCGATGCATATGTAGTATAGATTTGATGTCAGTCTTGCGAGTACTTTGGATGAGTACTCATGGTTGATTTGCTCACTCTTCTCCCCCGATTGCTGCGATCAGATGTTGGAGCCTAGGAGCCAGATTCCACCGTCAATGATGACTGCTACTACCCCGAGGGTGCCTACTACTACGTGCATGCCGCCGACGACCAGGAGTAGTTTAGGAGGGTCCCAGGCAGGAGGCATGTGCCTCTTCGATCTGTATCCATGTGTGTGCTAGCACTCTTATGGCACCTTGTTTAACTTATGTCTGTACTTCGATATTTTTGCTTCCGCTGACTCGTTTATGCTCGAGCTATTGTATTTGAGCCCTCAAGGCCCCTGGCTTGTAATATGAAGCTTCTATGGCTTAAATTTGTGTTGTGATATGTTCCCGTGAGTCCCTGATATCGATCATACATGTTTGCGTGTATGATTAGTGTACGATTGAATCAGGGGTGTCACAGCCTTTGTCAGCATTCCAGCAGGCTCACGAGGAAAAATAGTACAAGTTGTTCTTCATGGAGCAGTACCGGCTGGCGGAGGGCCAGATCTATGGCGAGCGCATGAGCGAGGAGGCCGTGGCGAACCCAAAGTTTGTCTTGGAGCAATGTGCCATCTAAGATTTTCTCCTCAACGATGGGGGGTACACTTTGTGCCTTTTGGGTATAACAATTTTTTTGTTGTGGTGGTGTTCGATATGGCAAGACTGGGATTTTCTCCTCCGGTGATGCAGGGGTACACTCTGTGCCCACTCGGTATTACCATGTCCATCATTGCTTGGCCAAGCATAGTGGCTAAGCTATTAGTCATGGGGACACCAATGCGGTAACGAGGAAAGAGTACAAACCGGTAGCGAGGCTAACTAGGTATTGTGATCAAAGTGTTGACTATGGGGATACTATAAAGTCTTGCCTCGGGTTTTGTAAAGTATCATGAAGCAAAGTGATTTGTATGTGTCGATAAAAAAATGTTCCCCCGATAAAGATTTTCATTGATATGCAGGAATTATCATAGGTGTCCAGGTCATGCTTATAATTATTGACCAAAAGGTGTTTTGGGCATGTCTGCATATTATCGAACCTGTTGGGTGACACGCTTAACGATTACTGGTATGTAAGAGAGCAGGAGATAATGTATAATGAGTGGATGGGTCTGAAAGTGTTCCGGGAGGTCCCAGAAGTGTTCCGTTGATGTCGTGACTGCATCGAAAGTGGTCGGCAATGTACAAAAAGGCCATGGAAGCCACCGAAAGGGTTCAGAAGATCCTGGAACTTTCCGGGACATTCCAGAAGGTTCCTACTCGGCTGCTTACTAGGCCACGGGCATATCCCACATGGGTCAAATTGGGCCAACCCCAAATGGTTTTTTCCTTGGGGGGGGGGGGGGTAATCGGAGGAGAGTCCTTGGAGGATTCCACCTCCTGGTTCATCTGAACCCCAAGGGAGGGTTTTCATCCCTCCTCCCCACACAAAAAATTGGTTAGCCCACCCCTCCAACTATGAAATAGATGGAGGCGCATCCCAAAGGCACACCAAACCTTAAGGCCCCACCCCACTCCCTCCTTTCTAAGTGTCACCATGCGCGCCTCTCTCCCTCTAGTTCTCCCTATTGTCCTTTTGCCGGTTCATGATACGTCTCCAACGTATCTATAATTTTTGATTGTTCCATGCTATTAAATTATCTGTTTTGGATGTTTTATATGCATTTATATGCTATTTTATATTATTTTTGGGAATAACCTATTAACCTAGAGCCCAATGCCAGTTCCTGTTTTTTCCTTGTTTTTGAGTTTCATAGAAAAGGAATACCAAACGGAGTCCAAATGGAATAAAAACTTCGCGATGATTTTTCTTGGACCAAAATACAACCAGGAGACTTGTAGATGAAGTCGGAGGATCCACGAGACGGCCACAAGGACGGAGGGCGCGGCCAAGTGGGTAGGGCGCTCCCCCACCCTTGTGGGTCCCTTGTGCACCTCCTTACCTAATTCTTTCGCCTATATATACCCATATATACCCAAACCAACATGGGCATCCACGAAAACACTTTTCCACCACCGCAACCTTCTGTACCCATGAGATCCCATCTAGGGGCCTTTTCCGACGTCCTGCCGGAGGGGGATTCGATCACGTAGGGCTTCTACATCAACTCTATTGCCCTTTCGCTGATGCGTGAGTAGTTTATTTCAGACCTACAAGTCCATAGCTAGTAGCTAGATGGCTTCTTCTCTCTCTTTGATTCTCAATACCATGTTCTCCTTGATGTTCTTGGAGATCTATTCGATGTAATATTCTTTTGCGGTGTGTTTGCCGAGATCCGGTGAATTGTGGATTTATGATCAGCTTATCTATGAATATTATTTGAATCCCCTCTGAATTCTTTTATGAATGACACTACCAAAAAAGACACTTCCGTGATGATACGTGTTTATCACAGTAGGTCACGTTTTCTGTCATGCATGTACATCCATGACAATTATATGACAGAATCAAGATAGTCATACCTGTGCTGTCGTAGAAGTGTTCCATGACAGTAACAAAATTATCATCACCAAAGTGTCCACTTCCATGACGATAAATCACGCGTCATAGAAGTGCTTTCATGAAGGGTGACCGATACGTGGCATCCACGGTAACGGGACACCGTTAAGCTATCGGGTCCGGTTTTGGATCCGATAACTAGCTAACAGCCACGACCAATGTCGATTTCCCACGTGTAAAATTCTCATTGGCTGACGGAAGCATGTGTCAGCTCCGCGTTGGCACATGTGCCACTCATCCAATGGGCGAGATGCTCCTATGATACATTGACACGTGGAACGGCCCAAAAGTGGCCCATAAAGATTAAATAAGCCGGCCCAACTAAAGGCCCACAATATTTAGCGGGCCATAATTGGCCGGCCCAACTAAAAGCCCACAAGATTTAGCGGTCCATAATGGGCCGGCCCAGCTAAAGGTCCACAAGATTTTGCGGACCATAATGGGCCAGCCCAGCTAAAGGCCCAACATTCTCAGTTCAGGCCCGTACGGCTTGTGTCAAATCGGCCCGTCAACGGCCCGTCCTAAACTTGTCATCATCGCGGCCCATGGTCACTTCTCGCATGTTAACAGTCCGCTAAGAATTTGCGCCGAGTTACGGCCCGATGTGTTTCCGTCCTGTTAAAGGTCCTGCTTCATTTGGGCCCATTTATAGGCCATTGAAACTTTCGACCCATAAACGACCGTGAAGGATATGGGTCATATTCGGCCATGTCTGACATTCGGCCTATTAGAGGCCCACTACAGATTTGGGCCACTTTCAGCCTGTTGTGACTTTCGGCCTGTTAATGTCGGACGAAATCCATGGGCCATATGTGGCCCAACGCCAGATCAGGCCTACTAACGGCCCATATAAAAATGACACTAATCAAGCCCGACCGAACTTCCGGCCTGTTAAAGGCGTGTGTAGTAGGTCGGCGCATTTACGAGCCGTTTAAATTTCGGCCTGTGGATGAACCGCATTGTAAATGGGCCACCATTTCGGCCTGCTAAGACCAGTGGGTTATTTGGCACAAACAGGGGCCAATCTTACTTTCGGCCTATTAAAGGCCCATGTTTTTATGGGCTTGAGATATTTACACATGTGAACAGCCTATTATTACAGACGGCCCAAATTATGTTTAGGCATGTTAAAGGCCCACTATGGGCACAGGCCTACCAGAAAAATATGAAAGCTTATGCTGATTTAGGCCCAGATATTTTTAGTGGGCTACATGCAAATTTTGGCCCAAAATCGTTTTTAGCCCAATTGGAATGGGCCCGACAAATGTTGGCATGTTGGGCTCCTACGAAGCTTTCGGCCGAATACATTACTAACATAAACCTACACTATACAAAAATAGCGTCATAATTACTGCAGCCTTTGGCAGCATCATAAATGTTGTATCACAACAAAATAAATTCCAACCATACAACAAAAGGCCTGTTGGCATAAAGTTTACAGTCCTTGCAGATAAAAGCACCATCAGATGTATAGAAGCACAGATCATTTGACCTGAGTGCTTATGTTTCATGCTGTAGAATCTGATGGAGCAGCATGATCTTCCCCTTTTTCCGCGGTTGCTCTTAAACAATGAAGCAAATGTCTGATAGTCTGGTTTCAAAACCATTCATATCTTCACGACATTTGTCAACCACTATTTTTTCTGGCACAACGTCCATTAGGGATTGGACTTGTGTCTGGAGCATAGATATATCACTCTGTCTAGCCAGAAGATTTTGTTCAGTAGGCGATTTGGACGAGGTTACCTTGACAACCAACCCAAAATTAGGCAGGAAGGTACTTTTTGCACTGTTAGTGGAGAGATACTGACGCACTGCAACAAGAGGTGACATTGTGCCTGTGGTAGCCTCATCACCTTCAGGTGGTTGTGGTTGTTCAATCATTTGTTCCATAGCTTGCTGAAAGTTTAAACTTGTAGATTAGTGTACCAGATAAGTTACTAATGAGACAAAAACAAACAAAGTAGGTTTCACGTTTATACATAACTTATTTTGGTGAACTACTATAATACATTAGCATGTATTGTAGTGCCAACTACATAATAAAATCACTTTCAAAACATATGTCCGTGTAGCATGCCTATTGTATTGTCTATTTCCTCACATTCGTTGACATCTAAGGATAAAGAGACATGGTTTAAAGTAGGATGAAGATAGTATGACATCATTCATATCATGGGAAAACAGATATAAAACAAACAGGCTATTGTATCATTGTGTGCGCACGTGAACATCACAACTAGATTACATATCAAGACCAAAAGAATGTCCTTCATCTCTTTTAAAACATGTAAGGTGAAATGATACGTTAAGACAACTGTGTATAAAAGTGAAAAGAGTAACTGACATTGGCTGCAAACCAAGCAGTTAAATGAACACATCACAGTACCAATCAGTTCAAATGCAGGAGGAGTAAGGACTTAAAATAGCGGCCTGAACTGGTGTGATCATGCCCTTCATCTTGATGGTGTCTCAATCCTTGAAGATTTGCACTACATTCGGTTCAGGTTCTTTTTGGTCCACACGGGTTTTCCTCTATATTTGGAACAAGTCAATATAGATACGATAATATGGCACGGAAAAAAGAAGGAAGTAGCAGCTATTTACAAGAGCCTCATAGTGCGCAATATAGCTACGAGATCATGTTGTCTGTTGGAATTTCACTTTAGAACGGTTGGTCTTGTGCTTCAAATAGTTAGCCTAGAAGAAGATGCATTTGTAAGGCACATATATAAATACAAGTTCAATATGTGGTCTGATCAAATACATATACCCTACCTGATACTTTGGATCAGACCAGTGTTTAACAAGGGTTGTCCAGTCTTCATCTGTAATATATTCCATTGGAGATGTTTGGGCGATTTCATTGTTAGCCTTGCCTTCAAAGTGAGATTTTCTAAGGTGGTACCGATACTATCGCAGAGTAGACTGAAAAACATGAGTGCATGCTTGTTTAGTTGCATCATCTTTCGGATCCAACTTGAACCTCATCTGTTGAAAAAAGAATGTGAGTCTTATTAGGAGGAAGCTAGAATGTATGGCACAGAGCAAGGAAATATTACAAATTTCAATGAATAACATTACTTACGGATAAATGGTCAAGGAAGGTGCTAAACTGGGTATTGTCTTTCTCATTCCTATACTGGATCCACGTTGGGAGGATACGTGCATGACACCTAAAGGCAATGGATGCCTCTGATACTAACTTGGATGACTCTGTAGCATCACGTGGCCTTTTTAAACCTGCCTCAAAATGGATCTCCATTCTTCCTCCTTTAGATTTTGTTAATCTGTCAAGCATTATCCCTGATGTCTATTTCTGCTTGCGCCGTGGTGCTAGTTCAACAACAAATATGGAAAGTGTTAGTGCGCATCAAACTGTGAGAGTACATATAAAGGAGCATGCAACTGCAACTTGACTCGGTCAGCTACCGTCTTGGTGTTGATGCTCATGAGGTTTATCTGATCTTGCCAAGTCCTGTTGTGTTAGCAGTGCTTCGGAAGTAGTGTTAGGTGTGAATGCAGCTTGGGAACTGGCCAGTTCCGGAGAAAACGAACGAGTAACTCGTTGAGATGCTGGTACAGTTGAAGCGGATGCTGCAGCTGGTGGAGCAGGTGATACTGTGTTTGTAGATTTAGCCGGTGGACTTGGACCTTCTACTGCACTATAAGTACCAGCAGAATCTCGAGGGCAGATCCTTTTCCGTTTCACCCGACGAGTAACACCATTCCCTACTATATTATTTTCCTTGCTCTTTTTTGACTTTGCCATGTCAAGGCATACCCACAACACAAAAGACTAAAATCGCTCTTCAAAACTCATTGATGCATGATACACACAAGCAATAATTTTATGTAAGACAACCGTATGAGGATGGAATATGTAAGAAAAACAGGACAGCGTGACATATTCATAGCTACAATGTGTAAACTAAGTAGAAGGATTTTCAAGAAAATAGAAGTAATGCAAGCTAGACACCATATGAAAGATGCAACCAATATAACTCTGCCTAGTTAAAAGTGTCTTGTCATAAGTGGCATTTCGAATAATTAGAAGCAGTACAATGTACAAATCAATGCAAGATGCAACCACTATCAAACTGTCATGTTAAAAGCGTCCAATCATGAGTGACTGATGCGGGATATACAACAGCAGTACTTTGATGTAAGAACATGGTACGATTGATAGATGCAGTGTATTCTAGACACAGAAAGGCATGTCATAAATGCACATGTATAACGTCTAAACTTAGCAGGTGCAAATTAATCAAAATAGAAGAAATACAGGCTAGACAACATATGCAACATGAAACCAATTATCACACTGTCAACTTAGAGCAAGCACCTGCGATGGTGGAGTACGGGAGATGAACTCATCATGTAGACTTGGGACTTCAACTTCATTAGCAGTAGCAGTGGCAAATCTAGAGTCTCTGTTTCCGTCGGTCCGGAGGACCACCAACATCCCCTAACTTACTCTTTTCCTTCCTATTTTCTGATATTGCCTTATGAAGTCAAAACCAAAAGAAGATGAATAAAATTAGCTCTACATAACTGGTTGATGCATGATACAGACGAACACTACTTTGATGTAAGGCAAGCGCAGGATAGGAGGATGGAATATATACAAAAACAAGACATCATTGCATATTCAGACGTACGATAGGAGGATGGAATATGTATGAAAAATAGTAAGCAGAAGGCATTTCAACAAAATTAGAAGAAATGAAAGCTAGGCATATGACCATGCAACCAATATCACTCTATCAGGTAAAAAGTGTCTCGTCGTAAGTGCCATTTCAAGAAATTAGAAGCAGTACAAGCTAGAAGACAATGCAAGATGCAACCTACATCAAACTCCCAAGTTAAATGTGTCTTATGGTGGAGTAGGGGAGATGTGCTCATCATCTACACGTATGTTCTGGAAACAGGAACAGGTTTCATATTCACAGGCATTATGTGTAAAATAAGTAGATGCAATTCAACAAAGTTAGAAGCAATACAAGCTAGACATCATACGCAACATGCAACCACATATAATAGTGCCAAGTTAGAGCAAGCACATGTGATGGCAGAGTAGGGGAGATGTGCTCATCATCTACACAGCTGCGTTGACTGTCCAACCTTGTGTTTTCTTGAATTGCTCTGAAGGACCACCACACACAATGTAAAAAGTATCACTCTATCTTGGTAGGATGGTAGAGTAGAATCTGTAGAGACCCTCCGTTTGAGTTGCTTCGAAGGACCACCATCATCCACTGCCGGACTAATTTCCTTCAGATGTATTGATTTTGCATTGTGAAGTCAGACCGATAAGAAAAAGGAATGAAATTTCCTCTTCCGAACTCATTCATGCATGATACTGACGAACACTACTCGGATGAAAGGCAAACACATAATACGAGGATGGAATATGTACGAAAAGCTGGATGGTGTGACATATTCACACCTATGATGTGGAAACTAAGCAGAAGGCATTTCAACAAATTAGAAGCACTGCAAGCTAGACACCATATGAAAGGTGCAACCAATATCACTCTGCCAAGCTCAAACTGTCTGGCGTTTCAACAAATTAGAAGCAGTACATGCTAGAAATCATATGCGAGACACAACCAATATCACAGTGGCGACTTAAAGGTGCCTTATCATAAGTGACTGATGCGGGATATGCAAGAACAGTAGTCTAATGTAAGCACATGGTGTGATCAGATATAGTATGTTCTAGAAACATGAACACGTGTCATATTCACAGGCATTATGTGTAAAGTAAGCGGATGCAATTCAATAAAGTTAGAAGCAATACAATCTAGACATCATACGCAACATGCAACCACATATAATAGTGCCAAGTTAGAGCAAGCACCTGTGATGCTGGAGTGCTACCTCTTGAGGACTGCGTTGGTTTTACCATGAAGAGGAAAGGGTGATGCATCAAAGTAGTGTAAGTATTTCCCTCAGTTTTTGAGAACCAAGGTATCAATCTAGTAGGAGGCCGCGCACGAGTCCCTCGCACCTACACAAAAAAAATCCTCGCAACCAACACGATAAAGGGTTGTCAATCCCTACACGGTCACTTACGAGAGTGAGATCTGATAGATATGATAGGTTAATATTTTTGGTATTTTTATGATAAAGAGAAATAAAAGATGCAAGTAAAATAAATGGCAAAGGAAATAACTAAGTATTGCAAGATTAATATCATAGAAGATAGACCCGGGGGCCATAGGTTCCACTAGTGGCTTCTCTCAAGAGCATAAGTATTTACGGTGGGTGAACAAATTACTGTTGAACAATTGACAGAATTGAGCATAGTTATGAGAATATCTAGGTATGATCATGTATATAGGCATCACGTCCGAGACAAGTAGACCGACTCCTACCTGCATCTACTACTATTACTCCACACATCGACCGCTATCCAGCATGCATCTAGAGTATTAAGTTCAAGAGAACAGAGTAACGCTTTAAGCAAGATGACATGATGTAGAAGGATAAACTCATGCAATATGATAAAACCCCATCTTGTTATCCTCGATGGCAACAATACAATACATGCCTTGCTGCCCCTACTGTCACTAGGAAAGGACACCGCAAGATTGAACCCAAAGCTAAACACTTCTCCCATTGCAAGAAAGATCAATCTAGTAACCAATCATACATAAAAGAATTCAGAGAAGATTCAAATATTGTTCATAGATGAACTTGATCATAAACCCACAATTCATCGGTCTCAATAAACACACCGCAAAAGAAGATTACATCGAATAGATCTCCACAAGAGAGGGGGAGAACTTTGTATTGATATCCAAAAAGAGAGAAGAAGCC
Source organism: Triticum urartu (assembly GCF_003073215.2). Lineage (NCBI taxonomy): Eukaryota > Viridiplantae > Streptophyta > Magnoliopsida > Poales > Poaceae > Triticum > Triticum urartu. Next base: position 460,502,126 of record NC_053024.1, read on the forward strand.
ATCTAGCTAATAACTATGGACCCGTATGTCTGAAGTAAACTACTCACACTTCATCGGAGGGGCTATGGTGTTGATGTAGAAGCCCTCCGTGATCGATGCCCCCTCTGGCGGAGCTCCGGAACAAGCCCCAAGATGGGATCTCGTGGATACAGAAAGTTACGGCGGTGGAATTAGGGTTTTGGCTCCCTATCTAGTAGTTTCGGGTACGTAGGTATATATAGGAGGAAGGAGTACGTTGGTGGAGCAATAGGGGGCCCACGAGGGTGGAGGGCACGCCTGGGGGGGTAGGCGCGCTCCTACCTCGTGCCTTCCTCGTTGATTGCTTGACGTAGGGTCCAAGTACTCTGGATCATGTTTGTTCCGAAAATCACGTTCCTGAAGGTTTCATTCTGTTTGGACTCTGTTTGATATTCTTTTTCTGCGAAACCCTAAAATAGGCAAAAAATAGCAATTCTGGGCTGGGCATCCGGTTAATAGGTTAGTCCCAAAAATAATATAAAAGTGTATAATAAAGCCCAATAATGTCCAAAACAGAATATAATATAGCATGGAACAATAAAAAATTATAGATACGTTGGAGACGTATCAAGCATCCCCAAGCTTAATTCCTGCTTGTCCTCGAGTAGGTAAATAATAAAAACAGAATTTTTGATGTGGAATGCTACTTGGCATAATTTCAATGTAATTCTTCTTAATTGTGGTATGAATATTCAGATCCAAAAGATTCAAGACAAAAGTTCAATATTGACATAGCAATAATAATACTTCAAGCATACTAACTAAGCAATTATATCTCTTCAAAATAACATGGCAAAAGAAAGTTATCCCTACAAAATCATATAGTCTGGCTATGCTCTATCTTCACCACACAAAGTATTTAAATCATGCACAACCCCGATGACAAGCCAAGTAATTGTTTCATACTTTTGGTGTTCTCAAACTTTTTCAATCTTCACGCAATACATGAGCGTAAGCCATGGACATAGCACTTTAGGTGGAATAGAATGGTGGTTGTGGAGGAGACAAAAAAGGGGAAAGATAGTCTCTCATCAACTAGGCATATCAACGGGCTATGGAGATGCGCATCAATAGATATCAATGTGAGTGAGTAGGGATTGCCATGCAACGGATGCACTAGAGCTATAAGTATATGAAAGCTCAACAAAAGGAACTAAGTGAGTGTGCATCCAACTCGCTTGCTCATGAAGACCCAGGGAATTTTGAGGAAGCCCATCATTGGAATATACAAGCCAAGTTCTATAACGAAAAATTCCCACTAGTATATGAAAGTGATAACATGGGAGACTCTATATTATGAAGATCATCGTGCTACTTTGAAGCACAAGTGTGGTGTAAGGATAGTAGCATTGTCCCTTCTCTCTTTTTCTCTCATATTTTTTTTATTTGGGCCTTTTTTTGATGGCCTCTTATATATATATATTATTTTTCGTCCGGAGTCTCATCCTGACTTGTGGGGGGATCATAGTCTCCATCATCCTTTCCTCACTTGGGACAATGCTCTAAAAATGATGATCATCACACTCTTATTTACTTACAACTCAATACTTAGAACAAAATATGACTCTATGTGAATGCCTCCGGCGGTGTACCGGGATATGCAATGAATCAAGAGTGACATGTATGAAAGAATTATGAACGGTGGCTTTGCCACAATTACAATGTCAACTACATGATCATGCAAAGCAATGTGACAATGATGGAGCGTGTCATAGTAAACGGAACGGTGGAAAGTTGCATGGCAATATATCTCGGAATGGCTGTGGAAATGCCATGATAGGTAGGTATGGTGGCTGTTTTGAGGAAGGTATATGGGGGGTGTATGATACCGGTGAAAGGTGTGCAGTATTAGAGAGGCTAGCAATGGTAGAAGGAAGAAAAGTGCGTATGATCCACGGGCTCAACCTTAGTTATAAAGAACTCATATACTTATTGCAAAAATCTAAAAGTTATCAAAGCAAACTATTACGCGCATGCTCCTAGGGGGATAGATTGGTAGGAAAATACCATCGCTCGTCCCCGACCGCCACTCATAAGGAAGACAATCAATAAATAAATCATGCTCCGACTTCATCACATAACGGTTCACCATACGTGCATGCTACGAGAATCACAAACTTTAACACAAGTATTTCTCAAATTCATAACTACTTGACTAGCATGACTCTAATATCACCATCTTTATATCTCAAAACAATTATCAAGTATCAAACTTCTCATAGTATTCAACACACTCATAAGAATTTTTTTATTAATCTTGAATGCCTAACATAATTAAAGCAAATTACCATGCTGTTTTGTAGGACTCTCAAAATAATATAAGTGAAGCATGAGAGAACAATAGTTTCTATCAAACAAATCCACCGACGTTCTCTAAAAGATATAAGTGAAGCACTAGAGCAAAAACTATATAACTCAAAAGATATAAGTGAAGCACATAAAGTATTCTAACAATTTCCGAATCATGTGTGTCTCTCTCAAAATGTGTGTACAGCAAGGATGATTGTGGAAAACTAACAAATAAAGACTCAAATAATACAAGACGCTCCAAGAAAAACACATATCATGTGGTAAATAAAAATATAGCTCCAAGTAAAGTTACCGATGGAAGTAGACGAAATAGGGGATGCCTTCCGGGGCATCCCCAAGCTTTGGCTTTTAGGTGTCCTTAGATTATCTTGGGGTGCCATGGGCATACCCAAGCTTAGGCTCTTTCCACTCTTTGTTCCATAATCCATCAAATCTTTTACCCAAAACTTGAGAACTTCACAACACAAAACTTAAAGTAGAAAATCTCGTGAGCTCCGTTAGCGAAAGAAAACAAAACACCACTTCAAGGTATTGTAATGAACTCATTCTTTATTTATATTTGTGCTAAACCTACTGTATTCCAACTTCTCTATGGTTTATAAACTATTTTACTAGCCATAGATTCATTAAATTAAGCAAACAACACACGAAAAACAGAATCTGTCAAAAACAGAACAGTCTGAAGTAATCTGTACCTAACGCAATATCTGGAACCCCAAAAATTCTAAAATAAATTGATGGACGTGAGTAATTTATCTATTAATCATCTGCAAAAATAATTAACTAAATAGAACTTCCAAATAACAATGGCAGCAATTCTCGTGAGCGCTAAAGTTTCTATTTTTTATAGCAAGATTAAAAAGACTTTCCCCAAGTCTTCCCAACGGTTATACTTGGCACAAACACTAATTAAACACAAAAAACACAACCAAAACATAGGCTAGATAAATTATTTATTACTAAAAAGGAGCAAAAAGCAAGGAATAAAAATAAAATTAGGTTGCCTCCCAACAAGCGCTATCGTTTAACGCCCCTAGCTAGGCATAAAAGCAAGGATAGATCTAGGTATTGCCATCTTTGGTAGGCAATCCATAAGTGGCTCTCATAATAGATTCATAAGGTAATTTAATTTTATTTCTAGGGAAGTGTTCCATGCCTTTCCTTAATGGAAATTGGAACCTAATATTCCCTTCCTTCATATCAATAATTGCACCAATCGTTCTAAGGAAAGGTCTACCAAGAATAATTGAACATGTAGGATTGCAATCAATATCAAGAACGATGAAATCTACGGGAAAAAAATTCCTATTTGCAAAAATAAGAACATCATTAATTCTTCCCATAGGTTTCTTAATGGTGGAATCCGCAAGATGCAAGTTTAAAGAACAATCATCAAATTCACGAAAACCTAGCAAATCACACAAAGTCTTTGGAATCGTGGAAACACCAGCACCCAAATCACACAAAGCATAGCATTCATTATCTTTAATTTTAATTTTAATAGTAGGTTCCCGCTCATCATAAAGTTTTCTAGGGATATAAACTTCCAACTCAAGTTTTTCTTCATAAGATTTCATCAAAGCATCAACGATATGTTTAGTAAAAGCTTTATTTTGACTATAAGCATGAGGAGAATTTAGCACAGATTGCAACCAGGAAATACAATCTATCAAAGAGCAATTATCATAATTAAATTCCTTGAAATCCAAAATAGTGGGTTGATTAATATTTAAAGTTTTGACTTCTTCAATCCCACTTTTAACAATTTTAGCATCAAGATCTAAAGACTCCGAATTTTTGGAACGCCGTCTAGGTAAAGGTGGATCATATTCAGTCCCATCATTATCTAGATTCACATTGCAAAACAAAGATTTAATAGGGGACACATCAATAACTTTTAGATCTTTTTCTTTATCTTCCAAAAAAATGCCGGCTTAGCGGCCATCTTATTAACTAAGGTGGATTGCTTATCCCAAACTTCAGCCATTAACTTCTCAAGATGAGCAATCTGAGATTTCAAACCATCAAATTCTTTAGACATATCGTTGAGCTCTTTATTCATATAAACCATAATTTTTTTTGTTCTTTAAGCTTATTTCTAAAGAAATTATTATGCTCAAATTGTAAAACCATAAAACTCCTGATGTTGCTTTCGATCTCTTCTAACCTTTTAAGGTGAAGATCACCAAATCTAGGTAGAGCCATCATGACAAGCAAGCAATCCAACACACAAGCAAACAAGAGACGGGCAAAAAGAGGCAAATAGAGAAAGAGTGAAGTGGGGGAGAGGAAAACGAGAGGCAAATGGCAAATAATGTAATGCGGGAGATAAGGGTTTGTGATGGGTACTTGGTATGTCTTGACTTGCAACGGCGCCACAAGTGACTCGTTTTCGGGAGTCAAATCTTGACTTGTATTGCGCGAACCTCCCCGACAACGGCGCCAGAAATCCTTCTTGCTACCTCTTGAGCACTGCGCCAGAAGTTATGGACAACGGTATCATGACCAAAGTTAAATTTTTGGCAAAATGTAAGCGGTTAAAGAGCAGTTTTGAAAACCATTTTTTCTTCATACAAAAAACATGAATCGTATTTTCGGTCGTATTTTTAAGCCGTTTATCAGAATGAGGCAAAATAATATGGCGTTAGAAAGCTGCTGCAAAACCGCTTGTTCCACATGTTGAAAGTTTTCTCTAATTCCCTATGGTTAAACATGTAATTTGGAAAAACGTAAAATTTCGCAAACCGAACAGCCGAGTTCATATTTTCGATCCCATTTTTAAACCGCTAATCCAATTGAGGCAAATGATATGGCGTTGGAAATCTTATGAAAATGCACTACTTTTTCATGTCGAAAGTTTTTCCTAATTTTGAACAGTTTAAGAGTAATTTAGAAAACGGTACAAGCTCCATTGAGTTTGTATTTTCGATCTATTTTTTAACCGTACGTCCGAATGCAGCAAATGATATGGTGTTGGAAAAGTTGGAAATGCAAAACTTTTTGGTATATATTATTTCTCCCAATTACTTACTTTTAAGTCAACTTTAAAAATGGCTAAAACATATTTTCGTCGTAATTTTTACAAACTTTAGCGGAATGGGGCTAATAATATACTGTTGAAAAGCTACGAAAAATGCAAAACTTTTTTATGTTGATGGTTTTCTCTAATTCCTAGCCATTTTCAATTAATTTCGAAAACCTGAAGATCATTCGTTCTACTTTTATCGCGAAACAGATTCCTCGAAAATGCACCGCGTGAAGAATCTGAACTTCTCGACGTGTGTACCTAAACTTCACTCTGTTTTTCACGTGATTTTTTGCCCGTAGCTCTCCATCCACTCACCGGAACACTCACCGGAATTGAGCAAGTAATATACCAGTGGAAAGCTGATCTAAACACGCAACTCTCCCGTGTTGATTGTTTTTTTGTACTCGCGACAATTTTTAGAGTTTGTCATCTGAAATTCATTCACTATAGTAGTTGAACTTCCTGCTGTTTTCACGTTGAACTTCTATGACGTATTTTCGTTTGTAATTTTCTCATCCATTCGCGAGTATTACACAAATGATATTCTTTTTGTACAAACCTCTCTCACAATATTTTTTAACTTTCTCCGACCAAGGAATTGAACTTATAACAACAAAAAATTTAGCCTTTGTTTTTTATTCTATTTTAATACAAAAGGCACACTGTGTAGTACGTGAACTTCTGGCAGTTATCAATCTGAACTTCTCTTGGTTACGTGAAAATATATGAGTTTTTTATGAATTTTTAATCTGACTTTCTTATCCATTTTTATGAAATTTTGAAGCGCTCTATTTTTAAAAGTTGAACTTCTTGTTATTTTATTTTTAGAATTCTTGTTTCCATTCTTTAATAATGAGGAAACTCTGAGTTTCTATAGTCATCGAACTTCTCCATCTTTTTAATATGGACTTCCTGCTTTTATTCTTAATCTTTTTAATGAAATTTTGAAGCGCTCTATTTTTAAAAGTTGAACTTCTTGTTATTTTATTTTTGAACTTCTTGTTTCCATTCTTTAATAACGAGAACAATCTGAGTTTTCTATAATGAGGAAAATCTGAGTTTTCTTTAAAAATTTGGACCTTGCCTTTTAATTCATTTTTCTCATATTTAAACACACACCATGTATTACATGAACTTTTTCCATTTTTATAATTTGATTTGTGCTCCCAAATAATAACTGAAACTTTTTTGTGGATTGAGAGAATTATTTTAAAATGCAAAACACAATTTCTTTTTTATGTTTTTGAACATGGAAATACAAGGTGAACCTCTCTCACAAGAATTTTTGAACTTCACCGGATAGAGCACTTGAACTTCTTTCAACAAACCTTTTAAGCATTTTGGTTTTTATTCTTATATTCTTATCTGAAACGCATTTCGTGTAGTAGTTGAACTTCCCGCTGTTTTCACATTGAACTTCTGTCACGTATTTTTTTTCAACCTCTCTCACATGAATTTTTAAAATTTCTCGGGCTGAGCACTTGAACTTCTAGCAACAAAACTTTCAGCCTTTGTTTTTTCATTCTTTTTTAACACCAAATGCACACCGTGTAGAACTTCTCTTTGGTTACGTGAAAATATCTGAGTTTTTTTTATAGACATTGAACCGCTCTACTTTTTTTATTGGTTTTAATCTTTAGCATTGGGGAAAATCTGATTTTTTATAAACATTAAACAACTTCATATTTTTTAATTTTGTATTTCTTGGTGTTATTCATTAGTAACAGGAAAATTGCTAGTTATTTAATAAATATCGAACTGCTCAAGTATTTAAAGTTGAACCTCTAGATCTTCAAAAAACAGTGGCAGATCCATGTTTACAAACTTTTTAACCACCTCAGTTTTCTTAATTTGGCCTTCTTGGTTTTTATAAACATTTTGAACTTCTATGTTTTTTAAATGTGAACTTCTCCAATTTTTTAGTAAAATGTAGAAACACCATTTTTATAAACTTTTCAAACTCCTCCATTTTTTGTTTTTGAAGTTCTTGATTTTTTTCTATAGTAACGGAGAAAATTACAGGTTTGTAATAAACATTGAAACCGCCCTATTATTTAGATTTGATCTTCAAGGTATTTTTTAGAAATGGTTAAACTTACAAAACAAAATTATGTTTTCCCCCATTTCTATGAACTTACTATGTTATATCTTATGCAATTTTTTTAGCGCGACATTTTTTGCTGTCGGTGGAATGGCCTAGGCAGTCATTTTTCTCATTGATGAATTTCTTCAGTATGTGATACACGTGAACTTATGAATTTCTGAAACATGAACTTCATATGCTATTATAATTCAAGAAAATTACACACATACACTTCATGTGCTACATGCAGTTTACACAAATACAAATGCACACATTTTAAAGAGCATAAACTTCTTACGTAGAGTTCAAAAGAGTGAATTTTTTGAAGCGAACATGGATCATAAAGTTCTCACAAACAGTTTACGCATCGCCACTACCACGCCACTAGTACGGTGCTAGTAGCTTTGAAGAGCGTAACATAATCCCATATGCTAGCTTATCTGTGAGTGAAACCCATCAACCATTGCTTCCCACACAAATCTCCACACCATGAGTACATAATGCACTTTCGGGAACACACTAAAGGACATTGCTGCTTTGCTGTTTATTGGAGTGAGATCGATCAATCAAGCGGGTGTGACGATGATTACAAACAGACGAAACAAACGGTGGGATTCGAGGTCCTCCTGCGACCTACTAACCTAAACTAGCTCACCGCGATTATAAAAACGAATAATAGGCAAGGAACAAGACACCAAAACTGACGGCACAAAAATAGACACTCTTCTGTATAAAGAAAAATCTCTATTGTTGCTACTTAATTCAGTCGAAGATCTCCCACTTGGTGGTGACTGGGGGGCTATTGTCGAACGTCTCCCACTTGGTGGTCACCACCACCGTCTGCAGCCGCGCGTACACACCTTGAGCACGTCCAGTGCCTCCGCGCACTTCTGCACCTGCTTCGCCTGCCAACATAAGAAACAAATCAGCTTTCTTCCCTCCACGCACTTCTGCACCTGCTGCGCCTTCCAACATAAGAAACAAATCAGCTTTCTTCTCCACAATACACTGGGCTACGCTACACTCATGGTTGCACCAGCAAACACCACACGGATAAAAGCTTGCTGTCAAATTGTTTATCCGCATGTCATTATCATCGAAACAGAAAGTGAAGCAGGTTTTTCCATTCTAATCTTGAGGTGGCACGAAGGTATCATCGCAGATAAATTATGAAAGTTTGAGGCCTAGACTTTTGGTCTCATTCTCACATTGCTTGTGCTCCTGACCTAGCCAACAGCCTGCGCCACTTCCATGGCAATCTACCTTTCTTGTCATCTACTCTTTGTACACTACAACACAATCTGGGAGCACATTCATCGCCTTTAACTAAGATGATTTGCTGCTTACAGGATCAGTGGAAGCTACTCACTAGGCTGCATGTGACGCGTTCAGGTTACACTCCAGGATCGGCTAGGCTGGCATCCAAGGGCACCATGTACCTAACATTCACAGTAGGGAAATGTGTGTAGGTGGAGTTTTTTTCCTGTGTTTGTACTGGACCACGTACGTGTTCTCTAGAAAGGAGCCAATGAGCCTGTGACCGTCCCGGGGGCGAAGTAGGATGGCGGGGCACGGCGCAGTGGATCCGGGAGGCGATGAGTCGCTGTGAGGGTCACGACAGAGCTCCGTCGGGGGCGGTGCGCACCCCTAGGAACGGCGCGTGGTGCTCCCTCAACGGGATCCAATAGAAAACGCCCCCGACCGTCGGGATCCGGTAGGAGGAATGGTGACGGCTACCGGAGAGGCAGGGGGTGGCAGCGTGCCGGAGAGGCGGGGCGGTGGTGCATCAGAGTGGGCGGTGGAGGCCTCGCACCGGAGGGGTGCGGCGGTGCGCCGGAGGGGCCGGGGAAGGCCTTGCGTCAGAGGGGCCGGGGGAGGCCTCGCGCTGGAGGAGGGGACGGGGGGCGTTGGGTGGCGCGCCGTAGGGAGGACGGTGGAGGAAGCGAAGGAGGCAGCGGCGGGATGTGGAAGTTCGTGGGGTGGATCAGGAGAAGATCGTGCGAGGTGTGGGGGCCGTTGGTTTGATGTTTTTTTTGGTCGGGAGAACCTAATCGGGCCCTATATAGGCCTGACATGATCCAAGTAGTTATTTTGATCCCAGGATTAAAATAGTGCTACCCGATACATACATACATATATATATATATAGCCGGTCTATTCTAATAATATTATCAGAATAACTATTCTGATAACATTTTCACACTGCACGCTCAACACAGGTGCACTGCACTTTCTATAGCTAGAGCACTGCATTACATAGACTAATGAACTTCGTGTCATTAAAAACTGTATGCAGTGTTTTTTTGGTACTGTTTTTCCTCTAATTTTTTAACCGTTTATCGAAACGAGGCATATGATATACCACTGGAAAGCTATGGATTAGGCGCAACTTTGCCATGTTGAACACTTTTAGAGATTCCTCACGGTTTAAGAGCAGTTTTGAAAATGGTGCGGCCAATGACGAGTGGCAGTGAGTGTTTTTTCGCGTTTTTTTCTAAACCGCTCGTCGAAATGAAGCAAATGATACACCGTTGGATAGATATCGTCGAGGCGCATCTTTTACATATCTATTATTTTCTCTAATTCGTTACGGTTTAAGAGCAGTTTCAAATCTACTAAATCGCGGAATACTGTTTTTCAAATTTTTTTGAAATTTTTGATACTGTTGTCGCTCCAGTTTTCTAACCGTTTGTCGAAACGAGGCATGTGATACACCGTTGGAAAGCTACGTACGAGGTGCAACTTTCATATGTTGAAATGTTTTTGAGATTCCTTACGGTTTTAAGTTAATTTTGAAAATCATGCGGCCGACGACGAGTGGCAGCGGCCGTTTTTGGCGAAATTTTTACAAACCCTTTGTCGAAATGATTCAAATGATATGCTGTTGGAAAGATATCGACGAGACGCGACTTTTTCATTTAGAACACTCTCTCTAATTCTTTACGGTTTAAGAGCAAATTTCAAATTTACCGAATTGCGGACACTCTGTTTTTCGCCACACCCAAATCGACGTCCGTACTTCATCCGACTGAAAACCGTACTGCTTCAGACTAAAAACCGCACTTCATCATACGAATAAGTGCACTGCATGATTTCTTTTTTATGGGACCTAAATTTTTCCAAACGAGGTGGAGTGCACTTCATCTCGAGCGTTGGTGAATCGCAATAGTATGAAAAGGGAAACTCGAGACTATCGTAAACGGGCCACGACACCGCACTTCATTAGACGGACAAGTGCACTGCATGATTTCTTTTTTGTGAGACGTAAATTTTCCCAAACGAGGTAGCAAACCGCACTTCTTTAGACTAAAACTCGCACTTCATCAGACGGACAAGTGCACTGCACGATTCGCACCCAAGTCAACTATAATATTTTTTAAGTTAACTGGGGAAACAAAGGAAAATGAACAGTAGCACATGACAAAATGAACAGCCAGGGTACTCCAAGTGAACGGCATGCCCACACCCTCGGGACTGTACGCACAACATACCCAAAACCTTGCATTAGTAATCACCGGGCTGCACTAGGAAATCTTCTGGGCTGAATACACCAAAACTGACAGTAATCCAAAAATAACCGACAGTAATCCAAAAATACACCAAAACCGACAGCAAAAATCCACTAGGTTCATTGCACCAAAACCGACAGTGTGCATCGTTGCACCAAAATCCACTAGTTTTGTGATACACCAAAACCGACAGCAAAAATCCACTAGGTGCGTCATGCTCACGCCTGGAAGCAGACTAAGGCATAGCCTAGTGGTGGGAAGGGGTTGATGCCTTCCCACCCACCCAGGTTCAAGGCTTGGTACTTGCAATTTGGGTTTGTTGCACCAATTATGCTGTAGCGAGTTCCCTTACAGTCTTTTTATCAAAAAAAATGCACTAGGAAATTTCTTTCAATAAAGGAAGAGGGAATCAGAGGCAATGCTTCAAAATCTCCCAGGACTACGAGAACAAAATAAACCGAAAACACATGAACTCCATTAGTGCCTAACCAACTGCAATGATTTTCTTTACAATTCTCGGCCACTGTAGAATTTGGGCGCGTGGGGGGACGACATGCGTGGGTTGCCCCAGCGGACTGCATGCTAAGTGAGGGGAGCCCTGGGCTGCTCCACAACAAGGCTTGCAGTGATCTGCACGCTAAGTGAGGGAAGCCCGATCTAGCACACCGGCGAGCTGGACAGGGGAAAAACAACCCCATGGAACCTCACACGGCCTTGTTGCCATACTACATCACACGCACTGCACACACAAGTGAACCTAATCGCAGTGTGCATCTGGGCGGACAGCACTGGGGAAACCGCACTGCACACGCGGGCGAACATCACTGGGAAACCACACGCCTGAGCGTGACGCCGCCAAAATCCTGTGCACACGCCAATTCAACGAACTGCATCGTCGTACGTACTGTAGCGCTGGCCAAGCTGCACAACCAAAATCCTGTGAGGCCAAACCGCAAACCGCACACATCGCTTGACCGCACTGCAGCGCTGGCCAAGCTGCATAGCCCACAACTTCAGAAGCTACATGTTGTGCGGCAACGAATTGTAGCAAGGTCGCCGATGACCAATTCACAACACCAGAGTTGACCATAGCCGGACTGCACACAAACACACACGCGAGTTGAATCGCCGGAGCTGCACAGTGCCACGCCGTCGAGCTGCATGAAATTATGAAAATAGAACCGCATTAGGTGCTGGAGGCAGATACACGCAAAGAGCAGCCCGAGGAAGATGGGTGGGGGCGGCACGCCCGGATCCACAGATGCGAGGCAGGTGACCCCTGCGTTCGGATCCGGCGTGAGATGGGGCATGGCACGGCGAGGTCGCCATCGCCGGAGGATGGAGCAGATGGTCGCAGCCGCGTTGTCAAGCTTGGTCAGGGGCGGGGGCGTTGTGGACTACGTCGTGGAGCCCCGCCCATGAAGACCGGTCGTCGTGGGGCGGAGCTATGGCCGTCGAGGCCGGCTGTCGCGGGGTGGGGAAGTGGCCGTCGAGGCTGGCCATCGCGGGCCAGGGTCGGGGTGGGGCGAGGGCAGCGCCTTGGGGTTGGGGGCGGACAGGCCCTCTTCCGGCGCGGATCCAGGCTAATGGAGGCGTGGCTGCGCGGATCCAGGGCCTCCGCTAGCGGCAGCGGGGTGGACCATCGCCGAAGCGGCCTTGGGAGGCCGGGGTAGGGAGTGGTGGGAAGGGGGTGCTCGGGGCGGGGCGGGGCGTGGTTGGAGACGATGGCTGTCTGGCTCCGACGCGGGGCAAAAGGTAGTTGGAGGCGGGCAGTGCCGGGGTAGGACAGGAAGGTGGTTGGTCGTGGGGAATCAGAGAAGGCGTCGGTGGGAGAGCAAAGATGGACAGAGAGGTGGTTGAGTGGTGGGGGTGGCGGCGGTTGCTCTGCTTTTGTTTTCGGCCGGTTAGTGTGAGGCTTAGGTTGTTAGCAGAATAAGAAGGTTTTGTTATCAGAATAAGGTCTTAAGGGTGTTATCATAATAGACCCACCCTATATATATATATATATATATATTCTGATCATGGGATCAGAATAATATTCTGATCACAACCTGACCTGCCTCGCTAGTAGTACGTTGAACTTCCCTGTGAACTAGGTTGAACTTCCGCCAACATTGCCCAAACGGGGCTTGCGATATACCGTTGGAAAGCTATGAACATCAGTATCATGACCCAAGTTAAATTTTTGGCAAAATATAAGCGGTTTAAGAGCAGTTTTGAAAACCGTTTTTTCTTCACACAAAAAACATGAATCGTATTTTCGATCGCATTTCTAAACCGTTTATCGGAATGAGGCATATAATATGGCGTTGGAAAGCTGCTGCAAAACCGCTCCTTCCACATGTTGAAAGTTTTCTCTAATTCCCTATGGTTAAAGAGTAATTTGAAAAAACGTATAATTTCGTAAACCGAACAGCTGAGTTAGTTTTTTCGATGTCATTTCTAAACAGCTAATCCAATGGAGGCATATGATATGGCGTTGGAAAGCTTATGAAAATGCGCTAATTTTTCATCTTGAAAGTTTTTTTCTAATTTTGAATGGTTTAATAGTAATTTAGAAAATAGTCCAAGTCCTACCGAGTTCGTATTTGCGAGCTAATTTTTTAACCGTGCCTCCGAATGCAGCAAATGATATGGCGTTGGAAAGCTTGAACAAATGTGAAACTTTTTGGTATGTATTGTTTCTCCCAATTCTTTACGGTTTTAAGTCAGTTTCGAAAATGATGAAAAACGTATTTTTGCCGTAATTTCTGCAAACTTTATTGGAATTGGGCAAATAATATACCATTGAAAAGCTATGGAAAATGCGAAACTTTTTCATGTTGATGGTTTTCTCTGATTCCTAGCCGTTTTCAAGTAATTTCGAAAACGGCAGGATCGTTCGTTCTGCCTCTATCGCGAAACAGATTTTTCGAAAATGCACCACGTGAAGAACCTGAACATCTCGGTGCGTGTTCCGGAAGTTCACTCTGTTTTTCACGTGATTTTTTTGCTAGTAGATCTTCATCCACTGCTCGTAGCTCTCCATCCACTCACGGGAATTGAGCGGGTGATATACCGATGGAAAGCTGCTGTAAACACGCAACTTTCCCGTATTAATCGTTTTTTCATACTCACGACGATTTTAAAAGTTTTTAATTACAAACTCATTTTTTGTAGTAGTTCAAATTCCTGCTATTTTCACGTTGAACTTCTATGACGTATTTTCGTTTGTAATTTTCTCATCCATTCGTCAATGTTACACAAATGATATTTCTTTTGTACAAATCTCTCTCACAATATATTTTTGTAACTTTCTCCGACCGAGGACTTGAATTTACACAAATAATATTCCTGCCGTTTTGAGGTAAATTAGAAAATGGAGAGATCATGATTTCTGCGTTCATCGCGATCGGAAATGCACTGCGTGAAGTAGTAGAACTTCTGGGGCATGTCTGTTTGAACTTCACTTTGTTTTTGACGTGCTGTTTTTTGCACTGCATGAAGTAGTTGAACTTCTGGGGCATGTCTGTTTGAACTTCACTCTGTTTCACTTTATTGTATTTTTCTTATATGAAACACACACCATGTAGTACGTGAACTTAAGGTTGTTATCACGTTGAACTTCTCTCTGCTTTGAGAGAGTTATTTTAAAACACAAAAAACAACATATTTTTATGTATTTTGGACATGTAAATACACGGTGAACCTCTATCACAAGAATTTTTCGAACTTTTCCTCGTCGAGCACTTGAACTTCTAGCAAACATTTTTCTGTATATGAGGTTGTTTTTAAAAGTGCAAAAACTGGCGTTGTATTTTTTATTTTTTGTACGGGTAAATCCTAGATTTTAATAAACTAAGAACTTCTCTGTTGTTTCAATTTGAACTTCAACTTTTTATATTTTTGAGTAAAGAATTGTATTCGATTTTTATACGGAAAAAATCGAACATGGAAATACAAGATGAACCTCTCTCGTAAGAATTTTTGAACTTCCCCGGACAGAGCACTTGAACTTCTTTCAACAAACCTTTTAAACTTTTAATTTTCTATAATTTTATTCTCATTTGAAATGCATTCCTTGCAGTAGTTGAACTTCCCGCTGATTTAACCTTGAACTTCTGTCATGTATTTTTCTTCAACCTCTCTCACAAGAATTTTTGAACTTCTCGGGCCGAGTACTTGAACTTCTAGCAACAAAACTTTTAGCCTTTGCTTTTTCATTCTTTTTTTTCATACAAATGCACACCGTGTAGTATGTGAACTTCTGGCAGTTATCAATCTGAACTCTCGATTACGCGAAAATATGTGAGTGTTTTATAGACATTGAACCACTCCACTTTGCAACGAGATGGAGGGGCGGGCTTCGTTGGGCACGGAGGAGACAAGAGCGTGGGCAAAGGGGCATGCATCGCTGGTGTAGTCCACGGGGGCTCTCCTCGCTGGGGTAGCTGGATACCGGGGTAGGTGCTGGGAGTAGGGGTGGAAAGTGGTAGCGTATAATCCAAAATATCCGATATTCGTATTCGAGAAAATGCCTATTCGTATCCGAAACATCCGCATCTGAACCAAATTGGAAATGGAAATTGTCTGTATCCGAATTTATTAAACAAATACAAAATAAAATATGGTAGGAGATTTTGACACAAATATGGATAAGGAAGTGGATATATCCGTATCCGAATAAGATTATGGGTGGTATTTTTTAAAATTCTAGGCCCAATATTCATAAATTATTATGATTAAACTTATTTATGATTAAACTTATAAATTATTATGCATTAAAATAGTATTTATTCATAAACCTATTTAACATTGACTTACTGTATGTCACAAGTTGATTATTTTAGGTTACATAGCTATCGACTAATTTACTTAAGCAACACGTTGATATAATTCGTATCCGTTCCGAATCAAGAAAATATCTGATACGTATCCGTATTCGAATAATATCCGAGCCGCATCCGTATCCGAGAACATACATATTCGGATTCGTATTCGTTTTGAAAATATGAAAATGGAAGTGGTAAGAGCACTATCCGATCCGCATCCGATCCGTTTCCACCCCCAGCTGGGAGGAGGTGAGGGCGCCCACGTGCTGAAGGAGGAGGGGGAGGCCTGGCGCCGGAGGAGGCGGGGGGGCACCAGAGAGGCGGATGAGGCACTTCTTGTTATTTTATTTTTAAACTTCTTGTTTTCATTCTTTAACAATCAAGAAATTCTGAGTTTTCTATAATCATCGAACTTCTCGTCTTTTTAATATGGACTTCCTGGTTTTATTTCTTAATTTTTTTACGAAATTTTGAAGCGCTCTATTTTTAAAATTTGAACTTCTTGTTTATTTAATTTTTGAACTTCTTGTTTCCATTCTTTAATAACGAGGAAAATTTGAGTTTCAAAATGCACATCGTGTAGTATGCTTTGTTATTTAAACATGAACTGTTTTATTTTATTTTATTTGAAATGGTGATAAGTTGTTTTTATTTCTTTAATAAACTTCAGACTTACCTATTTTAAAATTTGGACTTCATAGTTTTTTTGTGTGTTCTCCTATTTTTTTTTGGATACCCAATGTGTATGTTTTGCCATAAGCGAACATTTTGAACTATCAGAGACAGAGAATATGAACTTCGCATCGACATTTTTTCTCTTCAAGAAATGCTCTCTTTGTTGCTTTTTAATTTTGAACTTCTATGCGCTATCTTTTGGTAACAATTTCATGAAGGAAAGCTCCTACATAATTTGTTGCGTGTGAGAGAAACTAGTTGGGGAAACAAACCAACACATGATACCTTTTTTTATTGTAAAGAGCAGATAATACTTTTTTTATCATGTCTTTCAAATTTGAACCTCACTAAAAGAATATTGTATTCAATGTTTTTTAGTGTTTCCATATTGGTTGAAGTCGCTGCTTTCTCAAAATTGAACTTCCTATTTCTGTACTCCATGAACACAAAAAACTAACACTATAAAACTAATATGGAAAACAAGCATGACAAAAAAGTAGTTTTTTAATTTAGTGTAATCCGCGCGCATACGCACACGCACAACACATCCACAATTTCTTTTTGGGCTGACATGAAATGAAAACATTTTTCAGTCTCACGGGCATATGGGCAACACACATGGCCAAATTTTTTGTGTTTTTGTAGCAAACAGAAACATGTGCTCCGAAAACTCTCTTAGGCTCAGACTTTCAATTCTCACCATGCATTTCTAGCCACTGCAGCTGTGTTGTCGCTGCCATTATTACTTGACCTGCCATGTCAATTTTAGTCGACCTGCCATGGATGCTGTACAACCACGAGATGGTGATCAACAGCAGAATCATCGACAGTAGGACTCGCCGATCGAGAAGCTCGCCAATGTTGTGCTCAGCAGATGGAAGAGGAAACGAGAGGAAGGAGGCCATCGTCTAGGCGCTTTGCTCGAGGATGAAGGAGCTCGCCGGAGTAACGCCGCTCCCATGCATGAGTATCCGTCAGATCTGGCGGGTTGTGGCTGTTGGAGGCGGCTAGAGACTGGCTGTGCTCGAGGAAGGAGTTGCCGGAGGAGCACCACCTCCTCGCATGAGCTAGCGGTGGATTGCAGCGGCAACTAGCAACGGACTGCAGAGGCAGTTGTAGCTAGCAGCGGACGGTGGCAGCCATACCATGCACCTGCAGCAAAAATATAGAAGTTCAGAGGATGTTCTATTCCCTATCAGTATTAGCAAAAGTTCACAAACCAAACAGACAACAAGAAGGGAATGCCTCATCGAGAAAAATTAAGCTAACCTGTAGCACCGCATCTCATGGCCGCGGTCATTGCAATCCCAGGGTTGCTTGTAGCGGTGGCGGATGGGGCATCGTCGTTTGGGGGATGCCACGAAGAGAAAGTAATGATGTTAGCATAGAAAGATTGGATAAATTAAGGTATGTCATTTAGGAACATGAATGAAAGTTTGCTTTTGCATAATTGCTCTAACAAAACCAATTTCATCATTTCTGGTACCTAAATTTTGCAATGAAGGTTGAGTTTTCAGTAACCATCCAAGAAACAAAGTAGTACCTCAATTCTCTGTAGCTCAAGTTCCACAAATCACCAGTCCCCTGTATTTCCAGTGCAAGTGCAGATTTTTTTATTGAGCCATCAAAAAATCATCTTTTTAACCTGAAATTGGAGAGGGAAATAAGACAAACGGTTGTATATGAAGTCCAAACATAACTGGACCACTACTAGCTAGTGACCAAGCATATGGCCATGAAGAATTAACAGTTGATCAAACAGCCACATGCTCTACCTTGCTATGTTTTTCACTCCCCTGATATCAAGTACGCAACAGTTCAAGATGAATATAGAGCGAAGAATAATACATCAGTTTCTAACGAACAAGAAGTAATTCACCTCTGTTTGTGCCAGCGGCCGCGCTTGCTTCCGGGAGCGAGGAGCTGTACTTTTAGGGTTGTTGCAGCGTGATCCAGGCACGGCAAAGTTGAACGGTGTGATGTGGCGGCGGCGAACGGCATGGCGTTGGAGCTCCAGCGGGTGGAGGCGGATGGGGAGGCAAGCGAGCTGCATCCAGCATCCATGACGCCCAACCAAGCAGGGGCAACGCGCCACCACAGCGGTGACTGGATGTTGATGGAGTGCCTGACCGGGAGCGCACGCAACAGAGGCCCACTTGATTGGGGCGACATGGGATAGTTTGACGAAACTCCAGGTGCTGGCGGTGGAACGGGAGGGCCCGGCGGATCTCACCGGATCCATAGCCGGGGCGGCACATTCGTAGAGTGCTGGCGGTGGCCCAGAGGCGCCATCCTTTGGTCGGGATCCGCAAAAGATGTGCGGCAGCGTCGCAGATTGGCGGCGGGGTAGTGCGGCGGTGGCGTTTCCAGATGGTGGCGGGGTAGGGCGGCGGCGGCGTCTCCGGTTGGTGGGCGGGCGGGGCGGCGGCGTCTCCGGTTGGTGGCGGGGCGGGGCGGGGCGGCGGCGGCGTCTCTAGTTGGTGGCGGGGCGGGACGGCGGCGGCCTCTCCTGTTGGTGGCGGGGCGAGGCGGTGATGTATTCTCCGATTGAGGGCGGGGTGGCGATGGGATCGAAAAGCTGGTGGGCAGTTCAGGGGATCGTGGATGGTCTTTTTTTTGGCTGCCGGTTCGGAGGAGTTCGGGAGCATCCCGTCGGCGCTATATAGAGAGTGTTGTGATCAGAATAACTATTCTGATCCCAGGATCAGAATAGCGCGACCCTATATATATATATAGGGTCGCGCTATTCGTCACCCTGGGTGAGGAATAGTTATTCTTCACCCCTTCTCTATTTTGACATCAATACACTGTATTTTTACGCTTCGTAAATTTTGTCGTATTTCATACATAAAAAGAGAACGTAAGAAAATTATGTACTCACCGTAAAAATTATTTTATATTACGTAAAATTACGAAGGTAAAAACATAGTGTAAAACATACATAAAATATGATTTTTATGGTCTTATAACCTATATTTTTTTTCTATACCAAATTTTACATATTGAATAAATATGCATGTAACTTTTTATATTCTAAACGTAATTTATTTGGGAAGCGATCGTAACATTATCTCGGGTGAAGAATAACTTATTCTGCACCCTGGGTGATGAATAGTAATACTACATATATATATATATACATAAACACTATTCTGATCACGGGATCAGAATAATATTCTGATCACAACCTGACCTGCCCCGCTAGTACTACGTTGAACTTCCATGTGAACTAGGTTGAACTTCTGCCAACATTGCCCAAATGGGGCTTGCTATATACCGTTGGAAAGCTATGGCCACCAATATCATGACCCAACTTAAATTTTTGGCAAAATATAAGTGGTTTAAGAGCAGTTTTGAAAACCGTTTTTTCTTCACACAAAAAACGTGAATCGTATTTTTGATCGCATTTCTAAACCGTTTATCGGAATGAGGCATATAATATGGTGTTGGAAAGCTGCTGCAAAACCGCTCCTTCCACATGTTGAAAGTTTTCTCTAATTCCCTATGGTTAAAGAGTAATTTGATAAAACGTAAAATTTCGTAAACCAAACAGCTGAGTTCGTTTTTTCGATGTCATTTCTAAACGGCTAATCCAATGGAGGCATATGATACGGCGTTGGAAAGCTTATGAAAATGCGCTACTTTTTCATCTTGAAAGTTTTTTTCTAATTTTGAATGGTTTAAGAGTAATTTAGAAAATGGTCCAAGTCCTACCGAGTTCGTATTTTCGAGCTAATTTTTAACTGTGCGTCCGAATGCAGCAAATGATATGGCGTTGGAAAGCTTGAAGAAATGCGAAACTTTTTTGTATGTATTGTTTCTCCTAATTCATTACGGTTTTATGTCAGTTTTGAAAATGATTAAAAACGTGTTTTTGCCATAATTTCCACAAAGTTTATCGGAATGGGGCAAATAATATACCGTTGAAAAGCTACGGAAAATGCAAAACTTTTTCATGTTAATGGTTTTCTCTGAATCCTGGCCATTTTCAAGTAATTTCGAAAATGGCGGGATCATTCGTTCTGCCTTTATCGCGAAACAGATTCTTCGAAAATGCACCGCGTGAAGAACCTGAACTTCTCGGCGCGTGTACCTGAACTTCACTCTGTTTTTCACGTGATATTTTTGCTCATAGGTCTCCATCCACTGCTCGTAACTCTCCATCCATTCACCGGAATTGAGCTGGTGATATACCGATGGAAAGTTGTTGTAAGCACGCAAGTTTCTCGTGTTGATCATCTTTTCATACTCGCGACGATTTTAAAAGTTTTTCATCTCAAATTCATTCACTATAGAAGTCGAACTTCCTGCTGTTTTCACGTTGAACTTCTGTGACGTATTTTCGTTTGTAATTTCCTCATCCATTCGTTAGTGTTACACAAATAATATTCCTTCTATACAAACCTCTCTATCAATAATTTTTTTACTTTCTTCGATCGAGGACTTGAACTTATATCAACAAAAAATTTAGTATTTGCTTTTTTATTCTTTTTAATACCAAATGCACATTGTGTTTTACGTGGACTTCTCGCGGTTATCAATCCAAACTTCTCTCGGTTACGTGAAAATATTTTGTTTTTTATGAATATTAATCTGAAATTCCTAATTTTTTTAATGAATTTTTGCGCTATATTTTTCAAAGTTGAACTTCTTGTTATTTATTTTTGAACTTCTTGTTTCCATTGTTTAATAACGAGGAAAATCTGAGTTTTCTATAATCATCTAACTTCTCCATCTTTTTAATATGGACTTCCTGGTTTTATTTTCTTAATCTTTTTTATGAAATTTTGAAGCGCTGTATTGTTAAAAGTTGAACTTCTTGTTATTTAATTTTTGAACTTCTTGTTTTCATTTCTTAACAAATCTGAGTTTTTTTATATACTTCGAACTTCTCTGTTTTTTTGAATTGAACTTCTTAGTCTTATTCTTAGAAAAAATATGTTTTCAAAGAAGCATCAAATATTTTTTTAAAATTGAACCTCACACATTTTATTTTTCCTAGGGATGGGAAGAATTTGAGTTTCCTGTAAACATCAAACTACTCCTTTTATTTTAATTTGAACTTCTTTAGTTTTATACTTTAGTGACGAAGAGAAAACTGTTTTTTTATAAATATTGAACTTCTCTATTTTTATAATTTGGACTTCATGGCTTATTTGAAATACTTCCTTTTTCCATTTGAACATCTAAATACCCGGTGAACCTCTTTCAGAAGAATTTTTAAATTTCCCGGGCCGAGCACTTGAACTTCTACCAACAAAACTTTTAGACTTTGCCCTTTTATTGTAATTATCTAATACGAAACACACACCATGCAGTACGTGAACTTCTGACCGTTATCACTTTGGATTTCTTTTTTGTTTCTCGTTAGTAATGGATAAAATCTGAGTTTTTATAGACATCGATCCGCTCTAACTTTTTACAAAAAAAAATTATAGTTTTTTTCCACTTTCTACGATTTATTTTTTTGTATCGCGACATTTTTAGGCATTTTTTTGTTGTCAGTGAAATGGCCTGGACGATCCTTTTTATTTCATTGACGATTTTCTTCACGATATGGTACATGTGAACTTGTGAATTTATAAAATATGAACTTCACATTTATATCTAAAACATGAATTTCTAAAACATAACGGTTTAGCTTTTTAGAAATATACTTTGGGGCGTATATAATCGTCAGTGTTGAATTATTTTGAATACAAGCTCCAATTATTTTGAACTTCTTGGTTGTCCTTTTTAGAAAGATGAATAACTATTTTTAAATTCCGTCGCTCGTTATTTAAGTTTAACCACAAAGCATAATTTACCCACACCATGATTCAAATGATCAAATAGGCAAAATCAGGGAAAGAAATACACGATTACGTTCCAAGGAAAAGCATCAACAGTAGCAGCACTAGCAATCGCACATGCTACCTATGGATGGATACCATGCACGCACACCACACACATCACAACACACAAGGAACGCATAGCACGCTAGAACATCACGCGCAAGCAGACGGCCATGCTCACACGCACGAAGCATAATGCACGCACACCTTCAGGCAGGCAGCTGCATGCTAGAGAAGGGGCAACCCCAGACATGTTGAGGCACTGGTGGGAGGACGACCGACAACCTGGGCACATGGTCGATGATCAGCAGCTGGCGCGCATACAAAGTTTCCTTCCATACATGTATCGGTGGAACTGCTGTTAATTCTTTTGTTGAACTGATACAGAAGAATTGCCTCAAATCTTTTTGGAAATACACTAAAGAAAGGATGCAGTTTTTTTTTTGCAAGAAGTGTCATCCTCACTCCGACGATGCATCCCCATATGTATTATTGGAGGACAGAGTGATTGGGAGGTGGCTGCCAGCGATGTACCGTGCTCGGGGACAAAGTAGCTCACCGGAGCAGCACCACCTCCCACGTTCTAGCATCCGCTGGATCCGGCCTAAGAATTCCTTGACGCAGTAGGTAGCCGAGTACGACAACGCCGGTGCCGGAGGAGAGAATCTCGTCGTCGTCATCCTTTGCTTTTTGAGCAGTACGTCGAGAGATGGGGCAGAACTGCTGGCCGGACCCGTGGATCTCACCGGTCCTGACCAGATCCGTGCAGGGGGGTGGCTGCGGGGGGTTGTTGACGCCGCATCGGCTGTAGGTGGTGGACCTCAGTTGAAGCGGCGCGCGCGACCAGGTGCAGGTCGGGACTCCTCCCAGCTGCAGGTCGAGACCTCCCCCATCTGCAGGTCGGCCGAAGGGATGGCGAGATGGTGGTTGGTTGGGAGGCGAGGGGCACGGGGTGGGGAGGCAGCGGTTGGCCAGAGGGCCCGCAGGGAGGTCGTGGAGGTCGCCGTCTCTAATGGCCATGGCGGGCTCCTCTGCTGATGAGGCCACCGTCGCTGGAAGATAATCTGGGCGAGGCCGGGGGCAGGCTAGGTGGCAGGGAAGGCGCGGCGGCGTACCAAAGGTAGACGACGAGGCCGCGCGCCGGTGTTTGGTGGTCACTGGCGGTGGCAGGATCGGTCCCGGGTGGATCCAGGGGATGACGAGGCCCGGTGGCCGGATCCAGGGGCGGAGACAGCCCGGCAGCCGGATCCGGGGGCTGAGGCTGCGCGAAGGTCGGATATGGGGGCGGGGCAGGGGCGGCCATGGTTGCCGGTGGTTGTGTGTGGGGGAAGGTGGAATCGGGGTGGGATAGAGCAAGGCGGAAGAAGGTGGGCTGCGTTTTTTTTCTTTGTCGCTTCTGGTTCGGAAGTTCGGTATGATCTCATCGGCCCTATATAGGGGCGTTGTGATCCGAATAACTATTTTGATCCTGGGATCAGAATAGTGTTACTCTCTCTCTATATATATATATATTGTCATATGATCTCTTATGCTAAAATATCAATTCATTCACAGTTTCAAGTATCCAACGGCTCAGGGGGTGGAGGTTGAAGATAAACTGCAGGCCCTTGATTTCGTATCCAACGGATGGAAAATCTACTGACCAGAGATGAAAAAGTCAGTCGACTGACCTGTAGCCTCACCCCGCACGTACACATGCACGCACGCAACACTCGCACGAACACACGCACGCATGCAGGCGTGCAACACTGACATGTACACATAACAAACACACGCACGCATGCAGGCGTGCAACACTGACACGTACACATGCACTCACGAACACACGCACGTACGCACACATGCATGCAACACTGAAACGGACACATGCACGCATGCAACACTCGCACGCCTGCATGCACACCACACACGCCGCAAGACACACGCTCAATCTATACGTGCATGCACCCTTTGTTAAGGACATGGATTGTTACGGGTATTAATCAATCTTATATTTTTTTTGCAAGGTTTAATCAATCTTATCTATGATAACGAGAACATTGGTGTTTGCAGCGGTCTTTATGAATCACAACGTATCGAACGGGCTATCAACGTATATATGAAAATTTTAAAATTCTCTTACATTATATAGTAGGCTTATCTAGATGAAATAGATGGCGTCACACTCAATAGACAATCATCGGTTTATGAAATGCCCGCTTCTGACAGCCCTGGCCCACCAAAAGTTCCTCTGCCGTGCGCTGCCTGCATTGGGTCACTGACATGCAGGCCATGTACCCAAAGAGCCCACACGTCAGTGGAAGAACGGCGCGGTGTCGTACGTTAGAGTCGAGGGTGCCACTCGATGCAGGCCCGGCTGAACACGCCTCCTTGCCGCATTCAAACACCTCCATGAAACCCGTGTGGAAGCTGAGAAACCCACTCTGGACACACGACTGTTCGTGACCGAGCCGGCATTAAACGCAACGCCAGCCGAGCTCCTCCCATATGCCGCCTATTTAATCTCCTATTTAAACAAGGACAAACGCCGGCCAAGAATCGCACCCCTCTGCCCCTCCCCTATCTCCTCCTTCACCATTTTGTCCACTCTTACAATGGCTTACGAAGAGTAGTTATCCCGCATCCAAGCCAACTGGGTGGCCCGTCGAGCCCGCCGGATACGAGCTATGTAGCTCGCTGATCCACCTCCCTCCCCTCGCCCGACGGAGCCAGTTTCCGCCCCAAGCCGCCGCGCGGTTCAGCAACTCACCGCTCCAAGCCAGCTCAATGGGAGGCGGCGCACGGGCGTCATCACTGCCGTCCATGCCGCTGCCTCGTACCGCGCCTCCCTTGTCTGCGACCGCGTCTCTCGTTTCTGTGGCTGAGACTCCCATGCCGGCGGCTGCGCCATGCAAGCAGAGACAGAAGCCGGGTACGCGGAGAGCGACAAGTCAGTGGCCAGTGCCTCCGTGTCCGCCGCCATCATCGAGGAGAAGTAGAACACGGGAGGTCGCCGCCGCTTGGGCCTAGGCCTGGGTGTCGGTGTCAAAACCGGCGGATCTCGGGTAGTGGGTCCTGAACTGTGCGTCTAGGCCGGATGGTAACAGGAGGCAGGGAACATGATGTTTTACCTAGGTTCGGACCCTCTTGATGGAGGTAAAACCCTACGTCCTGCTTGATTAATATTGATGATATGGGTAGTACAAGAGTAGATCTACCACGAGATCAAGGAGGCTAAACCCTAGAAGCTAGCCTATGGTATGATTGTAGTATATGGAGTTGATTGCCTACGGACTACAACCCTCCGGTTTATATAGACACCGGATAGGGTTAGGGTTACACAGAGTCGGTTACAATGGTAGGAGATCTTGAATATCCGCATCGCCAAGCTTGCCTTCCACGCCAAGGAAAGTCCCATCCGGACACGGGACGAAGTCTTCAATCTTGTATCTTCATAGTCCAGGAGTCCGGCTGAAGGTATAGTCCGGCTACCCGAACAACCCCTAATCCAGGACTCCCTCAGTAGCCCCTGAACCAGGCTTCAATGACGACAAGTCCGGCGCGCAAATTGTCTTCGGCATTGCAAGGCGGGTTCCTCCTCCAAGTCCTTCATAGAAGATTGCAAACACCAAGAGTAGTGTCCGGCTCTGCAAAATAAGCTTCCACATATTGCCATAGAGAGAATAATATTAACACAAATCAAATCTGCCGACGTATTCCGCAGTGCGTCATCACACTACAGCCAAGTCCTTTACTCGAATTGTTTTCACTTTTCCACCTCAGCGTATTTTGCGAGGCGGTTTCCTTGGCACGTCTTGTCAAAGCAGAGATCATGTGCCCCCCTTTTACGGGATTCTCATTAATACGGACGTGGGTAACCCAATCGTGCCCGTTAGCGTGTTTTCTCGATTGAAGGAGAGTCCCAAACGGTTACGGGGAGGGCTCCTGGTATTCAACCTCTTATAAAGAGACCAAGGCCTTACTCCCTTTTCCAATTTCAAACGAGTTTGCCTGTCGCCTCGAGTTCCAACACCCTAGGCTTCCGGATTCCAGGCGCTTCGGACCTTCGACAATGTCCGGTTCCGACCTTCAAGGCCGATGGATGCCCTCCTCTGTCATGGAGGAGGACGTGCTAAAGTTGAGAGAGGCTAAGTTCTTGACCGCCGAAATTCCGCATAGGTTGCCTGCTCAAAGGCAGGCTATTCCCAGTCCCTAGCCCGGTGAGAGCGTAGTTTCATGTCTCACTTCCTTCGGGGGTTAGGCTTCCCGATGGATCCCTTCGTGAGGGGCTGCTATTTTATTACGGGCTGGAATTTCATGACTTAGCTCCGGAGTCCATCCTCCACATTTTCTCATTCATTGTTGTGTGCGAAGCGTTCCTCCGTGTTACTCCTCACTTCAGATTATGGCTCAAGACTTTTGGAGTGGAGCCGAAGATGATCGAGGGACGGCACGCAGAGTGCGGAGGCGCTGTCATAAGTAAGATTGTTGATGCTCCATGGCCCAAGGGCTCCTTTCAAGAGGAGCTCAGCTTGTGGCAACGAGAATGGTTCTATATCACCGCTCCCATGAGTGCCAAGTGGGCGGCGCCTCCTGCCTTTCACTCTGGTCCCCCATCACGGCTAGCATCATGGGTCAACAAAGGATTAGATTGGGGCTTATCCAAAGACGTGCCCTTGTTGCAGGGCCGCATCAGGAATCTCTTAGAAAGAGACCTCAACCTGGTCAAGGTGATGCAGGTCATGCTGATTCGCCAAACACTGCTCGGCAAACGTCGCTCCCTTCGTCTGTGGGAGTTTAATCCGGAGGGACCACGAGCTCTCCATCATTTTATGGGCGCAACGCCCATGGAGATGTATAAACTGTTCTTCGGATCACAAATGATGTGTCCGGATTTGACCGAGGATGCAGGCCTAAGCTGCAATCGCCCGGATACCGAAGTAAGTAACCTTGTGCCCGGACCTACTATCCATATAATCGTCATAAACTTGCCCCTAAAGGAGCTGTCCTTTTAAACAGGAGTGGATAGCGAAGGCAAAGCTGATCAGGTGTCCGGCTCCCCTTCCCGAAACCAGGCCAGATCCCGTGCTTGTCAGGATGTTGAAGATAGTGCCTTTGGAGGGAAGTAAGGGGAAGGACAAGGGAACTATGGCCTCCTCGAAGGAGGCTGCTCCGAAGGGAGGAACCGACAATTCCTCTCCCAAGGGGAAGAAGAGGGCCGCCTCTGATGACCCGGAGACCATGGCCCCGAAGCGGGGGAGAAAATCCTCGTCAGAGGGTCCGGCGCCGGGGAGTTCCTCGGCCGAACTACGCCCTCAAAGGGATCAGCCCTCCAGCGAGCCGTAAGTAGAGAGAGGTTTTCCTTTTGAGGGATGAGAGAAATCCTTGATTTATATCTGAGAAGATTAACCGAAATTTTACCTTGTAGCTCGGACCTCAGCCCTTCTCAGCAGAGCTCGTCTTCAGGGGATCTTCTTTCGGAGATGATGGAGAGCGGGACGCCTTCCCCTGCCGTACCGCCTAGCGAGGCAGGCGACCCTGAGGTGTCGTCGCAGAGGGTTTCTCTGAATCCGGCAGGGGCGGAAGATAGCTATGTGGCCCCCCAAGGCTCTCCGCGTCCGGCCTTCAAAAGAGGCCATAGGACAAGTCCGGCACCGTCTGGTGCTCGGCCGGAGGAGCTAAAGATTCTGCTGGGGCGAGCTTCTATCTTAGAGGACCACCGTGCATTGATGGGCACGGTGATTGAAAGGATTTCGTCCGCAGAAAGCGGACTGCATGAGGCCGTCAAAAGTTTACTGACGGGTTTTGAGGTACGTTAGATAATGTACACTTTTGTCAGTTGCGCATAAGTAAGGTGCGCCCTGTGTAGATAGTAGCCCCTGAGACTCTGCGCGTTGTCAAGAAATGACGGCACGCAGAGGATCATAATCCCAGGTCTAATATGTCGCCTTTGAATGTAGGTGGCGAGGTGTCCGGAATCAAGCCGAACTGATGATGTGGCCGAACTAAAGCGGCAACTAGACGTGGCAGATGCCGACATCGTGCTTTTCAACAAGCGGCTTGATGAGGCTCAAGGTATGTAATTCTTTGGGCGGCATCAGGTAAGAGGAGCTTCATGCCAGTGTCTTACAATGTGTGTGCTCGACGCAGATGGTACGGCCGCCGTAGAGAATCTTAGGGAAGAACTTGCCCGAGCTAAGGAGCAAGCCAGAAAAAGCGATGCGGCTGCCGAGAAGGCCCTTGAAGAGCTGAGAGCCGAACAGGCTACTCATTGCCGAAGCAAGGAGGAGATGGACGAGATGGCCGAAAAGTTAAAAAGCGCTACCGACCGTTGCACACTTCTTGAAAAAGAAGACCAGGCGAAACCGACGGACTTAGAGAAGGCAATTGCCAATGCCAAGGACGCGCGCTCTGCGATGAGAGCTGCGAAGGAGGAGCTGCGTCAGGCCGAACAGATTGCGGCTGGAAAGCCCTTTATGCTGCGAAGGAAATTTTGTGATCCGAAGTTTGCTCCGTTGGACCGGATGTGGAGTGTGGAGGATACCTATCTGGACTTGGCAGCGAGTGCTGCTGATGCGACCGAACACTTTGAAGATCAGAAAGATCGCGAAGTGGAAAAGCTTTTCTGGTCGCAGTTTCACAATCCAGAGCGTCCACTAGCAGTGGATGATCGTTTGGCTCAATGGGCCGAACTGAATAGGTTGTCTGGACTCGCCATGAAGTACGTCATGGGTCACCTGTGGCTGGGGAGATCGGAGCCGAAGAGTTATTTCAGATTGGTGCAACAATTCCTTGACGCGGTGTCGCGTATAAATGCAATGAAGAGGTCAGCATGCATAGAGGGCGCTAGGATGGCTCTTGCCCGTGTTAAGACATACTGGGCAGAGATGGAGACCACCGTTGTTGCGTCCCGAGATTTGGACAAAAGCCGAGTACCCTCCGAGCACTATTTTCAGGAAGTTCTTGAAGGCGCTCGTGTAATAGAGACGCAGTGCCCGAAAGATGCTATGTTATGATAGCATATGTAATTATAAAGTAATATTTTGATAAACTGTAGTGGCCTTTTTTACACTTGTGCCTCCAAGTATTGGGAACACCTCCTGTGCGGCCGTTTTAAGATATATATATATATAATCTGAAAGATTGCAGTCGTTGGCTTCAGCCCCCACGCACATAGTGCGGGGGTGCTCGCAGAAGACGCATTTTCACACTTAACCCAACGTCTTGGTCCTACAAAGGAGGTGATAGCGCAGCGGGCCAGGCAACCGGACTATAATGCTTTAACACTTTCACTTAGCCACAGGAGTTTGACAATGAGACTCTTTAGGTAGCTCCTTGGTGGCAACTGCGCTCGTCCGAATTCGGGGCGCGTATGTGCCTGACCGGGAAGCGGCCCTTCGTTAAAGCGGAGGAATCCGATAGATTCCGATAGGTCATTGAGTGGCTGACCAGTCTCATGCTACATCATGACAGTCAGTTTTCGGCTTTCTCTACTGAGGTGCTCGCCCGGACGAACCGGGGGCACAATCGCAGTAGTTCTCCTGGTGCTACCTTAGCCGATAGAGCGGAACGTAAGGTAGCCGAACTCAGGAGCCGGGAAACCCAACATTTGACCAAAGACATGATTCGGAGCTGATGCATATAATGCCAAAACTCGCGACGCCGAACACTCCCTAAGGTGTTCGGTCTTTATGAGTGCGGGCGAAACAACACTCTTTATTAAAAAAGCCCCTAGTGTCCAGGTACGTGCAAAAATTCTGACATGGCCACATGCCAAGACGCCAGCCTCCTCCTTGGTTATATCAGAAAGAAAAAACCAGGGGATGTGTAGCAACAAGAGACAGTAAAAAAGTTTTACGTAGGGTCTTAATCTAAAAAGAATCCTTTAGGACAGGTCCCTACTGCACATCTGCGCCTGTGTCTCCGTTGTGCCGTATCCTGGACGGGCGCCGCACGACGTTCATCTGTAAAAGAGAGGAACTGAGTTGAAAACGGGTCGTGCCGAAAAAGTTTAAAATAAGCAAAGTATAAAGTAAGATATATAAGATTGAGCTTTATTGTCTCTTATTGTATATGCATGGAGCCCCTAGTGCGGGGGTATATGGCTTCTAGGCCTGCATCAATGATGATTTTGCATCGAATTCGTCTATCCGCGTTCGTGGTCTTGAATGACCTAATTCGAAGTTTTTCTTGGCCGGTGAGGCCATTTTGCTGTGGGGCTGTCAAAGCAGCCGCACAGTCCTCTGCTTGGGGAGGCGCACTTTAGTGCCTCCCCTTCAAAGAGATGATGCCTCGTGGACCGGGCATCTTAAGCGTAAGAGATGCATAATGCGGTATTGCGTTAAAGCGAGCGAAAGCTTCGCGTCCCAGTAGTGCTTGATAGCGACTTGAGAACGGGACGGTATGGAAGGTCAGCTTTTCGCGGCAGAGGTTATCAGCAGAGCCGAATATGACTTCAAGCCGGAGAAAACCCGTACAATGGGTATCCGGACCAGGAATTACCCCTTGAAAGGAGGTTTTGCTGCGGCGGATTCTTGCTGGGTTTATCCCCATGTGCTGGATTGTATCCTGATATATCAGGTTTAGTCCACTGCCGCCGTACATTATTTGAAAACTGGAGTCCGCCAATTATTGGATTGAGTATCAAGGCAGTCCAGCCTACATTCTTGATATTCCTAGAATAATCTAGCTGATTGAAGATGATCGGTTTTGACAACCAGTGGCAGGACCCTTTGGGGATGGGCCGTGTGGTGCGTACCTTTACGGGCGCCGCACGTTTTGTTATGTGAAGTGAGTTCACTATTTTTACTTCTTGTGGGAAGTTCTTTTGTTTCCTGGTGCTCTACTTTTGGGGTTCGTCCTCGTCTTCGATTGGTGTGTCGAGCCCCTTGTGTTCGGCATTGAGTCTGCCGGATTGTTTGAAAACCCAACAGTCTCTGTGGGTATGGTTAGCAGGCTTCCCGGGAGTACTGTGTATCTGACATGTCCTGTCCAGGATTTTATTTAGGTTGGATGGATCGTCCCTGTTATCCTGGGGGGGGGCGATTTTTCCTGATTTTGTCATGAGCCTTTGAATCCGGCATTGACTTCCGTGCTCTTTGGACTTTTGTCCTTAGTCCGGCGACGGTCCTTGTTGCGTCGCGGTTTTCCGTTTCCATCCCTAGTTTCGGATGTACTTGCGTCGCTGGGGCTGCACCTTGCCAACCAGCTGTCCTCCCCTGCACAAAACGGGTCATGAGGCTTGTTAGTGCGGCCATTGTTCTTGGCTTTTCTTGGCTGAGGTGTCTGGCGAGCCATTCGTCTCGGACGTTATGCCTGAAAGCTGCTAAGGCTTCGGCGTCCGGATAGTCGACTATCTGATTCTTTTTAGTGAGGAATCTATTCCAGAACTGCCGAGCTGATTCTCCGGGTTGTTGAGTTATGTGACTAAGATCGTCTGCATCCGGAGGGCGGACATAGGTCCCTTGAAAGTTTGCTCGGAAAGCATCCTCGAGCTCTTCCCAGCTTCCAATTGTGTTTTCGGGAAGGCTTTTAAGCCAATGCCGGGCTGGCCCTTTAAGCTTAAGGGGTAGATATTTTATGGCGTGGAGATCATCTCCTCTAGCCATGTGTATGTGGAGGATATAATCCTCGATCCAGACTCCAGGGTCTGTTGTTCCATCATATGCCTCTATGTTTACGGGTTTGAATCCCTCTGGGAATTCATAGTCCAGGACCTCATCGGTGAAACAT
Source organism: Triticum urartu (assembly GCF_003073215.2). Classification (NCBI taxonomy): domain Eukaryota; kingdom Viridiplantae; phylum Streptophyta; class Magnoliopsida; order Poales; family Poaceae; genus Triticum; species Triticum urartu. The sequence continues at coordinate 460,534,105 of NC_053024.1, forward strand.
AGGGGGTGTGCGGCACCCTTGTATTTGGGTGTGCCGGATTCTAATGATGGCTTCATAGCGTTGCTTACGAGAGCTTGCTTTCTTGGCCCATAAATGGACCTGACTGGGCCATGATGCGAGTCCTTAAGTGGGTTGCATGCCGATTTAGGTGCAGCGCCGCTTGCCGCTTTATGGGGTCGTCTATCCGACCGTGTGGCTTTTTCATTTTTTGAATGCGAGGGCTCTAGGGCCTCTTCGTCGAATTCAGGCAATAGCTTTCTTTTCGGATAGCTTTTAGTGCGGCGACTATCGCCGTACTTATCTGTGGTATTGATTATTTTGCTCCATCTAATCCGGAGTGCGTCTTCCGCTGTTTTTAGCTTCCGCTTTTGCTTCTTTAGGCTGCGTGCAGTTGCAACGAGCCTCTTGTGGAGGTTCTTCTGCTCCATAGGTTTATTCGGCGTGAGGTCGTCCGGAATGCCGTTTTCGCCGGAGGAGGGATGTTCGGTTTCTCTATCCATGTTGCCCTGTTCGGACGGTTGCTCTAAGGCCTGCTCGTCGTCTACCGGCTCGTCCTGCTCTATGGCTGGGTTTTTGTTGAGGCGGGGCTTGGGTCGGCGTTTACGCCGACGCTTTGATTGCTTTTCAGGGGGTCGATCTCCCGTCCCATCCCCTTTTTCCTCATTGTCGCTTCCTTTAGGGGTATCCACCATGTACACATCGTGAGATGAGGTGGCTGTCCAATGCCCTATGGGCGTTGGTTCCTCGGTATCTCCTGCATCGTCATCCATGCTGTCGATGTCTCTGGAGTCGAAGTTGAGCACGTCGTTTAAATTGTCGACAGTGGCTACCAAGTGGGTGGTGGGTGGGCTTTGAATTTCTTCATCGTCCGTATCCCATCCTCGCTGACCGTAGTTCGGCCAGGGCTCTCCTGATAAGGAGAGAGTCTTGAGAGAGTTCAGGATATCGCCACAAGGCGAGTGTTGAAAGATGTCTGCGGTGGTGAACTCCATTATCGTCGCCCAATCAGATTCGACTGGCAGGGGCGCGGGGGGTTCGGAGTCCGGGGAGGAGTCCGGATCCTCGGAGTCACGGGTCGTGCAGAGTGCGGGGCTAGCGTTCGGCTCGATCGCTTTCGGGATCGCAGCCCCCGAGGTGACGTCCAACCGTTCATCCTCAATTGGTGCAATAGGCTCCGAGTTAGGGGTCGGAGCCGATGCGTGTGCGGCCTCCAGGACACTGTCTGGGGGCAGAGCTAGATCATGCCCCTCGAGATAGTGAGGCGCGCTTGGCCGTGGCTCGAGCCCGTCGAAGATCAAGTCTCCGCGGATGTCAGTCGTGTTGTTTAAGCTTCCAAACCTGACTTCATGGCCAGGGGCGTAGCTTTCAATCTGCTCCAAGTGGCCGAGCGAATTGGCCCGCAGAGCGAAGCCGCCGAAGACGAAGATCTGTCCGGGGAGAAAAGTCTCACCCTGGACCGTATCGTTGTTGATGATCAAAGGAGCCATCGGGCCTAAAGGCGATGACACGGAGGAAATCTCAATGAAAGCACCTATGTCGGTGTCAAAACCGGCGGATCTCGGGTAGTGGGTCTCGAACTGTGCGTCTAGGCCGGATGGTAACAGGAGGCAGGGAACATGATGTTTTACCCAGGTTCGGGCCCTCTTGATGGAGGTAAAACCCTACGTCCTTCTTGATTAATATTGATGATATGGGTAGTACAAGAGTAGGTCTACCACAAGATCAAGGAGGCTAAACCCTAGAAGCTAGCCTATGGTATGATTGTAGTATATGGAGTTGATTGCCTACGGACTACAACCCTCCGGTTTATATAGACACTGGATAGGGTTAGGGTTACATAGAGTCGGTTACAATGGTAGGAGATCTTGAATATCCGCATCGCCAAGCTTGCCTTCCACGCCAAGGAAAGTCCCATCCGGACACGGGACAAAGTCTTCAATCTTGTATCTTCATAGTCCAGGAGTCCGGCTGAAGGTATAGTCCGGCTACCCGAACACCCCCTAATCCAGGACTCCCTCACTGGGCATTCGGTTAAACCGAACCGATCGGTTCAGTTTATTCGGGTAATGTAATAATCAGTTTTCCATTTTTGCCGGCCGATCGGTTTTCTGAAATATCAATAACCGAGTGTTTGGTCCAACAAGATTTCGGTTCGGTTTACTATTTTAACCGAACAAGACCGAAGCTATGTTTACAAGTAGCAGGCATCGCTAGAGTTCTCTGGAAATTGAAGCAACCCCTTCCTGAATTGAACAAGAAATGAAACAAACAGAAAAGTGAACTCTCGCGAAGGGGCCAGTGTAATTTTATAAAATCATATTCTGAACAAACCAATCTTGCAGAATTTGACAAAAGGAGACAAAGAAAGACAAATTTATAGTGTAATTGGAAGGGAGGGACAAATAGAAAAGAGACTGGAGCGAGCGCCACCACCGGCCAGCGAGGGGAGCAGGAGAAAACGCCTGGGCGCTAGGGCTGTAGCAGAGAGGTGGCTAGGTCAAGGAATCGGGTGGTTCACGTGGTGCTGCTGGATCAGGGATATTAGTTGTTAGTTGGGTTGGGGCCTTGGGGGAACGGGGGAGTGGATGGGTGCTTCGCATGGTGCTGCTGGCCTACTCACAGAAATGGGCCTAGTGGGAAGAAGCCACTTACATGTAATGGGTTGGGTTCTTCTCAGATTTTGGGCCACGTGCATATCATCTCGGTTTTATAGGTTATTTCGGGTTACTGAGTGCCATGACCGAAACATCCGAATTAAATTCGGGTTTTGAGAAGTGGCGACCGAACTAACAACCGAAATCGGTTTCGGTCCGTTCGATGCTGGTCTCGGTTCTTTCGGTTTGGTATTTCAGTCCTCGGTTTATATGCCCACCCCTACTTGGGTCCCATGAAGGCCACCACGGAGGGGACACCGGCGTACATAGCAGGTCTCTTGCTGGATCCTTTTGTTGCGAGGACCTTCATCGACCCCGCATAGGCTCCACGGAAGCGGAGAAGCCCCCTTCCACCATCATCTTAGGTATCAGCCAACCATATAAGTTGGGCAGCGGGGAAGCGAGCCGTCCTTTGCGCTGAAGCATATTCCTCCGAGGCTCCCGGCAGTCCGGTGATCGTGTTGCCGGACATGAGGAACACAAATGGATCGGTGGGTGACCATTAAGGCCAGGTATTATATACATGTGCTGTCCAGAACTAGCACCGCTTAGTTGATTTGAATGTAATGAAATTCGTCATGTTTGTATGAAAATCCGGTATTTTATATGAATTCCGTCCGTGTTTGCATGAATTTCGTCCGGTTGGTTGAGTTGCTGTTAGAATGTGTGCGGCTACGGTTGAATGGCGTAATATGCGGGTGGGGGACATGCACGAAGAGAAGAGGTGCACGCACGGTGCACGTACTCCCGTCTCTTTCCCAACCACACCCGCGCGGGTACACGGTGGAGCTCATTTCTGTACAAAACGGCAGCCCATGTGGTAATTTGACACGTGTACTGGTTGTCCACTTGATGGAGGATCGTCTACCACGGGTGAACAAACAAATTGCGACTTGACCCGTCATGTGGGGCCTACCTTAGAGGCAAGGTTCTATACACTCGAGATGCTCTATACGTATTACTTTTGATGTGTCCCGTCAACTCGCAGAACGAGGTGAAGCTTGCTTACTACACCGTCTCCCCCGCCCATGGGTGCGGTGGATCGCAGGATGACGTGAAGCTTGCTTCCTAGAAACTACCTCCGTCCTGGTTTATTGGTCCCCATTGTATATTATGTCAAATTTTGACTATAGATTGAACTAACAAAACGTTCGTGCATGTTACCGAAAATTATATCATTGAAAACTATGTTGAAATACGAATCCAACGATATAGTTTTTGTTGACATGCATTAACATTTTGTTTGCTAAATATTTGGTCAAAATTTGGCGCGGACTACAAAGGTGACCTATAAGGCCTCCTTTGGTTCACAGGATAGAAATTTTATAGGAATAGAAAAATCATAGGAAGTGATATGACATGTATCTCAATTCCTATAGATAAAGAGATGTCATTTGATGCATAGGATATGAATTTTTCCATTGAGTCTTAGCTAATGTTTTTGTTCCTCCAGAATGTGAAGGATTGATTCCTATCCTGCATAGGAATAGGAAATCCATTCCTACAAACCAAAGGGCTTCAAAGGAAATTTTCCTATGCAAATCCTATCCTATAGAAATCCTATGAGATTCCTACAAACCAAAGGAGGCCTAAACCAGGACGGAGGTAGTAATACTACGCCTTACGCCCGCTCCCTCGCCCACGCGCGCGGTGGCTCACAGGACGAGGAGAAAATTTTACTACTCCCTCCGTTTACTCCTCGTCCCTACCTTGGTTAGAGAGATTATCATATTGTTTGGAATATATGTCTTTTAGTAGTACTCCCTTCTTTCCAGTTTATGGCTCAATTTCCTTGGAGTAGAATATAGGAGTAGTACTACTACAGCAATTTCCTTGGAGTCCGTGGTGCAGCAAGCTACCCTAGGCTATGTTACCACTCCCTCCTTTCCATTTTACGGCTCAATTTCAAAATATCTCCAACCAAGGTAGACGGTGAGTGGTGGAATTAATTTCGTAGTTTGCACAAGTAATGTATGCGCGTTTTCCTCAAGAAGTTATGTTTACCGAGGCATTAATTAGAACGAATGCATGCATGACCACTAAATTTCCATGAACTTCTACATGCATTGGTGAGTTTTCTCTTGACAATGCTTGCATCGGGTGATTTAACATGTGATGGTACTACTACTACTAGTAGTAGAATTGAGACTTATAAAACGGAAAAACAATTTTTTTAGATGAGCCCTATAAACCGGAAAGGAGGGAGTAGTAAGTAGTATACTACCTCCATAGTGGGTACGAACTCCGTAAAATCAGATTTTCACAAAACTAAGTCGCTCAACCTTTATTTGCTTGTTTCCCTTCCTGCCTTGTTGCCTCAAATGGACTATGCCAAACTCCCCTGCCTGTCGCATGGGAAAAGACCCGCCCTCACCTTTTTTTAGTCCAGGTTTGTATCGATGGATCGCACGAAGCAGCAAAAACCAAGCTGTGTCTTGTACTCCTCCGTCGGCGCTCGCTTTCATGAATTCTATACTTCCTCTCACTGACATGTGGGACATATAGCAACCGGGTCGACGTGTCATGCACCAAATAACAGTGCAGAACAGCAGGATGACGCACCCCAGTCATACCATTCCAGTAGTAGTAATGAGCAATGAGACGTCAAATCACAATGCCGCACCTTCCCAGACGGACAAAGCAACCATTATTTCACACTTCGCTTCGCCATCATCTCCTTCAAGAAAACCACGTAGTATTGCTTCTGCCATTGTTCTGCCTTCATACATCATGACACGTGGGACCGCATGATCGGCCATGCTCCCCCGCCCATCGCTTGGTAAAATCACATCATTTTTACTACTACCTCTGTATCAGTTTACAGGGCATGCACGTCATTCTAGGTTGAGAATTTAACTGGCTATATATGTGATGAACCGTATATGTTTAGAAACTACATCCGCTTAAGAATCGAATGATATACTTTTGTGACATAGTAACTCATATTTAGTTAGTCAAATGGATGACCGAGAACTACGTGCGCGCCCTATAAACCGAGACAGAGATGGTAGTACAGTACATATCTTTTTAGATCAATATAGTCGGGAATTCACCAAGGAGCAAAACCAAGTGCTAGGCTGCTCCTGTCGTGTTGACGTAGCAACTCAAGCAGGGTCAGTCCGCACACGAAATGGTGACACACTTAACAAGACCCCTTTGGCCGACATGTGGCTCATCCACCGTCTTGTTCCACGTGTGATGCATCAAATTATAGTTCGGGGCAGCGGTTGGACTTGGAGGCACCCCGGTCGTAGCGCCGCAGTAGTAGTAAATGAGTGATGAGGGGTCAAATCACAAAGCCCCACCTTTCCCGCATTAAGCTCGATGGACGAAGCAACCATCATTTCACTCTAGGGCGCAAGAGCATAAAGAAAAGAGAAAACCAATGATGCGTGTGGCAGCTACCCAAGGCACCCTAGGGTAGGGGCCTCCACTACAAATCCATTTTTTTGAAGCGTCTCCACTACAAATCCGCTTCTCCCTCGTCCTCTTGAAGAAAACCGATGACGTGTGTGGTAGTAGGGCTTGTAGGAGTACTACGGCGTGCGGGGACACGTCGTAGTAAATGGGAGAGGGATTGAGTTCGAGTCGATGCCTAAATATGTGTGGGCCGCTTGGTTTTACGGGAACGAGGCAGCATTTTGGGTTCAGGACCGCTGGAGATATACATACAAAAAATTGTGGATGTAGGTTCGACTGAAAGGCAATGATGCATGGGCCCTGCATTTTGATATTCCTGTGGCCGCGTGAAATTTCTAGTCTACTCAAAACTAGTAAGGTACACATGCATTGAACGCATGAGATTTGGAAACCAAATTATGAATAAATACACACTATAGCATGTAAAGCTTTGAGTCATATATGCATGAAGTAGATGTTCGTTTAGTTCTTATAGTTAATCTCATTCAAAATCAATTAGTTTTATGAAAAGTTTAAGATTCATGGGATTGTGCATTGTAAAGCATAAAGTAAAAAATAAATAATGGCAATTCATTTAGGAAAAAAGTTTGGGCAATTATGATACGGAAGATTCTAGAACAAAGCAGAAGTGCTTGTGTTTTGGGAAAGCATGCACGGCCCACATCTCTTATTGGTTGATATGTCACGAAACAAGAAACGAGGAGGGAGTTAATGTACCGTGCCAAAGTGTTTTGAGATTATTTGGTTTTCGTAAGATGACTTACACACCTAGACGGAGGGAGTACAAAGAGAAAAAATGAATTGCAATTAAAAGGATGGCATTTCTAACAAAAATGTGAATGTGAACTACATATGTGTGCAAGTGACCAGCACATACATTATCAATGAAAATTTAATGCAAGAAATAACTTATGAGTAACATGCATGAATTGCTGATGTGGTGCTTGCATGCATAGTGTAGAAAAAACAATGTTATTTATGACTTGCATGCATGACGTGTTCTTGTGCCATAGTTGCATGTCTAGGAAAAAAGCTACTAGTGGATTGTACTAGCTATTTAGGAATAGAAGATGTATACATGGAAGTTCTACAGAAAGAGATGACATGTATCTCAATTCCCATGAGTAGGGATTGGAAAAGAGATGTCATTTGGTTCACATCATAGGAACTTTTCTATTGAATCTAGAGATGACATGTATCACAATTCCTATGAGGAGGGATTAGAAAAGAGATGTCATTTGGCTCACATCATAGGAACTTTTCTATTGAATATACGCTAATGTTTATTTTCCTTTGAAATTATGGGAGTATAGGAATCCATTCATATGAACCAAGTGGCTCTAAAGCTATAAAAATGATATCATGTTTATTTCCTTTGAAATGTGTAGTATATGAATCTATTCCTATGAACCAATTGGCTCTAAAGGAAAAATTCCTACAAAAATCATATCATATAGAGTTCCTATGATATTCCTCCACACCAAGGATGGTTGAAATTGCTGCAGGTGATACAACGGTCTTTCTTTTTAGACTCCTCCCACATCTTTATAGTTACCTCTCGAAGATGAATGAAATGATATATACTGGGTATTCTATATGTGAATTTTGGTACACGAAAACTCGGTAAAAGTTTGCGAGGTTCGAATTTTCAATAAAGCTATATGCAGTGCATTTTGGAACGGAGGGAGGAGCATATGGCAGTTGCTAACACTCACGTGGAAGATTTGTGTGTAGGAGGAGTGGCTACTTTGTTAAATGACTTGGCAAAACTGACACTGTCGGATGCCGATCTAACGGTTCTTACGGCGTTCGTCGGGAAACGGCTTGTGGCGAACGTTTGTCGAATAATGATTTACGGACACATGCATTACATTGATACGTGCCCCTCTCTCTCACGCACACACGCACCCTCATGAGTCGTGACTCTCCCAAGTCCTCTCGCACCAACTGTCTATCTGCAGGTAGACGTCACACACATATGTGCTCTTCACACCCTACCCTCAGAACTTCTGAAAAACAAAAGACGTCGCGCACCTTTTATTTTAGCTCACATGTCACACACTTATACTATACTCTTGTGGCGAACGTTCTTTGGGCATAGCATATTGTACTCTCACGAAGAGAAGCGGTGCACGCACGCACTAGTTCTATCACACACACTCGCGGGCACACGTAGGAGCGCATTTTTTTGAAGCTGGTACAACAAAATCACTCCACTATATATATAAGCAGGAGCCTTAGCGCTTGCCTTACTAGGGTTCCGCTCTTTCACTATCTCATGCTCTCCAGATCTAAGCAAGACATAGGTGGCCACACTCCCTCTCTGCTCACGGGTGGTCACAAATCCGGCTGGACCACCTCGATCGTGGCAGGGGTGTAGGTGCATCATTCACGCCATCGTCAGCGGCGAGGGAGGAGACCAACGGCTGCCTGCGCATCCCGATCGGCAGTCATGCCATTCTCTCAGAGAGAGCGCTGGCTCGGGAGGGCCTCTGACCCCTTCTTCCTCCCTGCGGTATTGTGGCCAAGATGCGGCTTCCCAACGCCGTCTTTGCCACATGCCTACGACCCTCAGGTATATATTCCTTGGAAACCTGCCCTGCTCTACTGCCCCAGCTCCCCACGTGGCTGCGTGTGGATCTTTTTCTACTTCCGTCGGATGTTCCAAAGCCACCTATACTTTCACTATTATTAGAGGTAAAGGTAGTTCATACAGTCAAATCTAAGAGTTAGTTCAAACAGGGAAGAAAGTGGGAAAGCTGTAGCATGAATCTAGGACTTGGTTCTAAAAGGAAACGGGGGAAAGTAGTAGATACTGGCTACCCAACCGGTCTATTGGTTGAAAAGGCGAAGAAAGCATGGTGGATGGCGAAGGGTGGGGGAAGTGGACCTATCTATTGGTTGAAAAGGAAATAAAGTGTGAGGTGTTGGGGGACAACACAAATCAGAATCAGCAGGTCTAGATTTCCTGTGCTCACATAGGAAAATGTCGCCGAGGAGATAAAAATGGGACAAATGTAGACATGCTGCCTGAGTGTTTGCCGCTCTCGGCAACCACATCTGCCTCACCACTTTATGCCCCTGCTGTCCCTACGCCAATATCGCTGCCATTAATGTAAAATCACATGAAGCGTTAAGCAATGCCACCTAATGTCACTATAAGTAATGGTCTAGTGTTCTCGATAAATTGAAGCAATGCCACTACCATTTTATGAAGTGTTTCCGTCTTGCTTTATTTCCCATGAATTGTGTTTTTGCAGTTATACTTAAATCTCACACTGCTAAAATTGCTTCATCCTAGTGGAACTGCACAAATTTGATTGCAAATTTACTGACCATGTGTTACTCTCATGATAGTAATACTAATGCTATTGTTCTGCATGTTAATCTAGTTGCAGTGTTGATGTGATGTGATGCTACTTACTTAAGGGCACTTTCATACTGTCAGTCTAGTGCCAATTATAACACAATAGATGCTACTGTTAATCATATGCCACTGCAAATATCTATCACTGTTTAAATAACCATATTTCGTATTTGCGCAAATAGAGATGTCTGTCTCCATATCGTTTCTATCTGCGCAATCAAAAGTACACACCTCAGTTTTAGTATAACTGCACAAAATGAGATGGCTATTCCTAGCTGTCGTCCTCTAACCACCAGTGTTCCAGGTATTCCTACATTGGTAATAACTAGGTAGAATGACCAACGCAATCTAAAAGAAGCTGATTCGTATGTTGTACTTCCTAATTGCAGTGCAGTGCAGGTAGAATGACCCTCGCACTCCCCTCCGCGTGGGAAACAACTGCCGAGTTTTCCCTGGCTACGTGTCGTTCCCTTCCTAGGCCTCGCTGTCGCCCACCACCCTGGTGCTCTCGGCATGGTGTGGTCAACATGGTCAACGAACGACATGCATGGGAAGTGGACTATACGTGGAGAGGCTGACAACTGGGTCCACGGCCGCACGCAAGGAAATGCCTTCTTATTACGTGCAAAATAATGATTCCTCCACCTGACAGCTAGGACCCACCAGAAGGGCCTCTGTATTTTGCAAAACAAAAGTTCCCCCATTGACAGGTCGGACCCACCAGCTATATCTTCGCACAAAAGGAAGTGCCTCGTTATTACGCACACAAAAATGAATACTCCCCCGGCTAGCTGGGACCCACCATAGTGGGAGGCTGACTTGTGGGCCTACTAAGATGACGTGGACAAAGGGCTTTGTCAACTTAGTCAATATGAACGATTCTAGCTCCAGTAACCGTATGATGTGCATCCAACGGTCATAGTACTTCTTCAACCTCTGTTCTTCTTGCTCAAGCCGCCCAAACAAGCGTCGGCCGTGCCGCCTGCTCCTGCCTCCCGTGTCCGGCTGTGCTGCCACCCTGCTAGCCATGCCATCCCTCTATACTCACCCACACCTGTCGTGGTTCTAACTCTGACAGTGATGTAGGGGGGTATGTATGGAGAGGCTAGATCTCAGCTATTGGGAAGTTGTAAACACACCAAGATGTACGAGTTCAGGCCCTTCGCAGAGGAAGTAACAGCCCTACGTCTCGGTGCCCGGAGGCGGTCGACTGGATTACTGGCGTGTGAATAACAGGGGTGCGAACCCTTCATCCTAAGGAGGGGTATATAGAGTTCGCCGGCCCCCTCCTGCCCTTAGTAATGCAGGGTTTTCAGGTACATTTAAGGTCGGGCGTTACTGGTAACGCCCCTAATAAAGTGCTATAATGACCATAAAGACTACTTAACAGCTGACCGTTTGCCTGCGGAGTGACTATAGGTCTCCTAGCGGTCGAGTGGTTGGCTTCATGGTCGAGTGATAGCTTTCTGGTCGAGTGTCTTGAATCCGTCAAGTGGGATACCTTCAAGTCGATTGAAAGGTGACTTCTCCTAGGGATGTCCTAGGGTAGGGCTCCTTGGACAGGTCTGTGCCCCTACCCTAGGTACATGGCTTCATCATTAGCCCCCGAATGGATCGAGGTTAGAGTGGGGAAAGAGTTGGAGATCTTTCCGACTGGTTCTTTGGGCTACGTGGGCGCCTCATTTTGGGGCAATCGTCACGGATGACGTTGCCAACCTTTTTCAGTCGCCTTGATCCATTCCAGGCCTTTCGTCGAGTGAATTTCTTTATTTGTGACATACCGAGCATCGGCGCGGGCGGGGTCTTCCGTTTTGACAAGTTGTTCTGCAGCCCGCGGATGTCGTGGGATTTCGGATTTTGGGAAGTGCGCGGGATGGGAGCGGCCGCAGTAATCGGAAGCGATAAAGCGGAAGGTCCTCGATCCCCGCGTCGCCTTTTTCGCCACGTACTGCGCGCGCGTCCGCTGCGGGATTTGACTGGATAGTTTGGGCCTACCAGTCAGCCACTCGGGAGCGGCCCCTTATAAATCGCCGGCTCGAGGTTTCCAAGTAGTGCGCTCTCTTCTCCTCCTTTCTTCTTCCTCTCTCCCTTCGCAAGTCCTTCCGCCACCTCCGTTCTCGCCCCAGCGTAGCAGGCCCGTGCGAGACTTCACCGGCGACGATGACGAAGGGCAAGACCTCCGCTCTGGAGCGCGTGAAGAAGCCGGCGGCGCGGGGGAAGGGGAAAAGATCTGCTCGGGGTGGATCCTCCTCAAGGTCCGCTCTGCCCAAGGGCTGGATCCAGGGTGATTGGATGCCGTCAGTGATCCAGCAAGAGGACCTCGACGACATGGTCAAGGGGGGAGTCATTCCCCACGAGGCTGCGCGTCTTCCGGAGAGAGAGATCGAACCTCAACCCCGCGATGGTGAGTGCGTGCTCCTAGCCACCCACATCGACCGAGGGTTTTCTCTGCCGCCCCATCCTTTTTTCCGGAGCTTCTTGAACTTCTTCGGAGCGCAGCTCCACCACTTTACTCCCAACTCCATTGTATACCTTGCCGCTTTCATTTCCATGTGTGAGGCTTTCTTGGGTTGCCGCCCCCATTGGGGACTTTTCAAGCACATCTTTCCCTGCCGTTCTCAATCGGTCAAGAAGGCCAAGTCGAGTGACGAGAGGATGCAGGTGATCCAGTTGTGCGGGGGCTTGGCGATCCAGACGAGGGGGAAGAGCTGCTTTCCATCCATTACTTTCCCGGAGTCGGTCCATGGCTGGCAGGCGACCTGGTTCTACTGTCAGGACCAGGCGACCCCAGGACAGTCGACTGGTCTTCCTCCTTTCTCCCTCGACCGAGCTGAAAAACCTACTTCTTTGAAAGTGGCACCGGAGGAAAGGGCTCAAGTCAAAGTGCTGGCCGGTCGAGTGGTTGAGCTTGTCCGTGAGGGCGTGACGGGCATGGATTTGCTGGAGGTCTTCCTCCGGAGGCGCATCCAACCGCTCCAGGCTCATGACCACCCGATGTGGTTGTACTCGGGTCTTGACGACACCACTCGGATCCACCCGGAGGAGGTCACTGATGAGATGCTGGAGGGGTGGCTGTCGAGCATCACAGGAAACAAGGACAACCCCCGAGGAGCCAGGAGGGTAATTCCACTCGACAGCTCATACGACGTGGACCGGGTATGTCTCTATGCTCCTGACTGAGGTCTTGTTTTTCTTCATTGGTCTTCTTTGAGTTGGTCGATTGACTTTTGTCTTGTCTGTTGTTTTTCGGGCGACTACTGAGATGTACTCGACGCCCAATGGGGCACAGGGGCCAACTGAGGAAGGGGAGGCGAGCGGAGGTGAGAGCAGGGACGATCAAGGCGAGTGGGAGTCCGATGGTGAAGGAGAGGGAGGCGACGACGTCGACTCCAGCGAAGAGGAGGAGGAGGAGGTTGAACCCCCCCCCCCCCCCCCCCCCCGCCCGGAGGGGAGATCCAAGCTCACACACGATCCAGCGCGGGAGCGTGGTAGTGCGACTGCTCCTGTTGGGCAGTCGTCGAAACGCCCTCGGACCTCTTCTCCTACGCCGAATAGAAAGGCTCCCAAGCACTCGCGCGCAGCGCCGTCCAAGCCGCCCAAGGCTTTGCCCAAGATGAAGATGGCCGTCCCCACCATTTCTGGGTAATAATAAAACTTGTTATCCTTTGTCGACTGTGGAAGGATCCTCGATCGATCCATTGAGCCAACCGACTGACTTTCGAGGCTTGCAGTGCTGCTACTTCTGAGATCTCCGCCAAGGACGACGACCAAGAGATGGAGGATGCTGTTACCTCCAACCCTGGTATGATTACTGACGTTCCACTTTGAGTCGACTAAACATTTATTGCAACCCTGGTCGATTGAACGTTTCCTTTGTAGCCCCTCCTCATGTTGTCGACCTCCCGGATGACGACGACAACGAACCGCTGAGAATGAGGAGGAACAAGAGGTCGACGGCTGACAAGACCCCCCAACCTGCTCCGGCGTCTGAGGCCATGCCTCGGGATGGTGGTGACACCACTCGGGCTTCTGTGACTTTCGCCATTCCTCTAACGAGCGTGCGGCCTTCGGCGTCGACTGCGGATCCACCTTCGCTTTTTGCTGCGTACCCCGTCCCTAAGGACCAAGCGGCTGCTGCAAAGGAGGCTATACGCTAGGCGGGGATCATGATGGAGCAAGTGAAGATGGCTCGGGAGGCCAGCCAAGCAGCCTATGACGCGAGTTCGGCTCTTCAGAGCAACGTCCAGGTCAGTCGACTAAACACTTGGTCCGTTATGATATGCTGTTTGAAGAGTCTCTTTTCCGAAGATCTTTTGTATCTGTATCTGTACACCCACTGGGTGTGTCTGCCAATTCTAGGACGAGTGGGGGCACGCTAAGTGCACCCACTGGGTGTAGTCCCCGAGACTACGGTGGACTGCTGGCAGTCGACTATAGTCTTTACATTGTGTTGCTATAGCTGTATTTCTTCACTCGGTTTTTCCCCGAAGATCTTTTTTTTGGTCGAACCAGTGGGGGCACGCTGAGTGCACCCACTGGGTGTAGTCCCCGAGACTACTGTCGAATGTTTTTGATTCGGCTGTGGTCTTAGAAACGTCGTCATTGTCTCTTAGTTACTCGGAAGCAACTTATCTTGGACGTCTGTCGACTGATTTTGCTTTTACAGAAATCCTGCGAACTTGTAGCTCGCTATACTGAGTTGGAGAAGCAGAAGATTCAACTGAACCTTGATCTGGAGTTGGCCAGAACAGAGCTGCAGAAAGTCAGAGACGGCGCCGCAGGTAAGACGACTTTGTCGACTGGTTAGTTTTTAGGCTTGAGTATCTTTCTGCTATTTTCGATTCAATCATCATTTCTTCGCAGAAAAACTAAACGAAGCTCTGGCGAAGAAGGATCAGGACTTGGCTGCTGCCCGTAAGGAGGCTGATGACAAGACCGCTCTGGCCATACAGAAGCTGGCTTCGGTCAACCACTTAGAAGAAGAGAATACCAAGCTGAAGACCGCTCTGAATGAAGCCAACAGGGAGTGTTCACGTTGGAAGAAGGAGAACCTCACCCTGAGCGAGAAGATGGAAGGCATCGCTCGCAGGAGGGACGACCTGGAGAGCTACTTGAGGAGCCTCGCCAAGAAGTTGTACATCAAGCTTGAAGGTGCACATTCAGTTCCGACTGGTTTTTTTTGTGTCGACTCAGTCTATGAAAATTGATTTATCCTTGGATCATGTATGCAGAGATTTGCCAGAACTTTGAAGAGGAGACTGGGCGTATCAAAAGAGGTTTGGATCCAATCAACTCCCCCGTGAAGGATGAAGCTGCCATGAATCTGCTCCGACTGGAATCTCGCATTGACGGCGTCATGGACTACTTGGCTCGACTGAAGGTTGCCATGTCACGGATCGACCCGACACTTTGGCCAGAGGCTACGCTCCAAAACGATCTCGAGTCTCTGATGACTCGACTTAACGGAATCCCTGACCGAGTGCAGGAGTGGAAGAAGTCTTCTGCTCGGTGTGGCGCTGATGTGGCTCTGTCTCTGGTCCGCGTCCATTGCAAGGAGGCGCGAGAAGAGAAGCTGGCCGCCATCCAAGTTGCCAATACCAGGAAGCACAACTTTCAAGATTTCATGGAGACTTTCATCGCTGTTGCCACCCGTATTGCAGACGGGATCGACTTGGACGAGTTCGTCGCCCCTTCCAGTCCTCCACCTAAGGAGTGAAAAACTTTTAAGCTCCACTTTAAATTTGCCTCGGAATCCTGAGTGGATTTTGTAACCGTTAAACTCCATCGAGCTGAGGGCTCGATTACTTTGGCCTGAGGTCTGGGACCTTTAGGTCTTATCTGAATTGGATTTATCGTTGAATATCTTCATGGATGATCCGTCGAGTGGAACTCGATCTTCACTCGAAATAACTTTTGTATTTGTGGCGTATCTTCTTGCAGATTGGGTTGTGTCCTGTACTTAGGCGAGCGCTGGGCTGCAGCTAAGCCTCCGAGTGGGAGGTTTGCTCTCCACTCGGTAGGACTTTTCAAACTTAGGTGAGTGCCGGACTGCAGCTAAGTCTCTAAGTGAGAGAACTTAGGCGAGTGCTGGACTGCAGCTAAGCCCCCGAGTGGGAGGATCGCTCTCCACTCGGTAGGATTTTTTAAACTTAGGTGAGTGCCGGACTGTAGCTAAGTCTCTAAGTGAGAGAACTTAGGCGAGTGCTGGACTGCAGCTAAGCCCCCGAGTGGGAGGATCGCTCTCCACTCGGTAGGATTTTTTCAAACTTAGGCGAGTGCCGGACTGCAGCTAAGTCTCTAAGTGAGAGAACTTAGGCGAGTGCTGGACTGCAGCTAAGCCCCCGAGTGGGAGGATCGCTCTCCACTCGGTAGGATTTTTTCAAACTTAGGCGAGTGCCGGACTGCAGTTGAGTCTCTAAGTGAGAGAACTTAGGCGAGTGCTGGACTGCAGCTAAGCCCCCGAGTGGGAGGTTTGCTCTCCACTTGGTAGGATTTTTTAAACACTTAGGCGAGTGTCGGACTACAGCTGAGTCTCTAAGTGAGAGAACTTAGGCGAGTGCTGGACTGCAGCTAAGCCTCCGAGCGGGAGGATCGCTCTCCACTCGGTAGGATTTTTTCAAACTTAGGCGAGTGCCGGACTGCAGCTAAGTCTCTAAGTGAGAGAACTTAGGCGAGTGCTGGACTGCAGCTAAGCCCCCGAGTGGGAGGTTTGCTCTCCACTCGGTAGGATTTTAAACACTTAGGCAAGCACTAGGCTGCAGCTAAGCCCCCGAGCGGGAGTCTGGCTCTCCACTCGGTAGGATTTTTCGATCTTAGGCGAAACGGATTCGCAGCTAAGTCACCCACTGAGGGATTACGCACGCAAACAAAAGTGACATCAATTTATTGGAACACTCTTGTCTTTGATAAAAATGAACTGCGGGAATTTTTTTTCTTATTACATCCCGTCCAAGGGAGAACTCAAGTGTAAAAGGGGCGGAGTATTTCTGCATTCCAAGCTCGTGGCTCGTTGATCTGGCGATCAACATTTTAGAGGTGATACGCTCCATTGTGGAGGACTCTGGTGATGATGAAGGGGCCTTCCCAAGTAGGAGCGAGCTTGTGTGGTTTCTGCTGATCCACTCGGAGGACCAAATCCCCTTCTTGGAAGGCTCGACTCTTGACATTCCTGGCATGGAATCGACGCAAGTCTTGCTGATAAATGGTCGATCTGATCATGGCCATCTCTCTTTCTTCTTCT
Organism: Triticum urartu; assembly: GCF_003073215.2. Taxonomy (NCBI): domain Eukaryota; kingdom Viridiplantae; phylum Streptophyta; class Magnoliopsida; order Poales; family Poaceae; genus Triticum; species Triticum urartu. Next base: position 460,550,786 of record NC_053024.1, read on the forward strand.
AGGAGGTCGACTGCGTCTTGCCGGGCTTGTTCTGCTTCATCTTCGGTATAAAGTTCGACTCGGGGCGCGTTGTGAAGAAGATCACTTGGCAGAACTGCTTCGTCTCCATAAACCAGAAAGAATGGAGTTCATCCAGTCGACCGGTTCGGGGTGGTCCTCAATCCCCACAGAACTGACGGAAGCTCGTCGACCCAAGCACCTGCCACGTGCTTGAGATCACGCATCAGTCGAGGCTTTAGTCCTTTGAGAATCAGACCATTTGCTCTTTTAGCTTGTCCATTCGACTGGGGATGGGCGACCGATGCGTAGTCGACTCGAGTGCCTTGAGAGGCGCAAAAAGCTCTGAACTTGTCCGAATCGATGTTTGACCCATTGTCAGTGATGATGCTATGCGGGACTCCATATCTGAATGTTAGCCCTCTGACGAAACTGATAGCAGTGCAAGCATCAAGATTCTTGATAGGCTTAGCTTCAATCCATTTGGTAAACTTGTCGACTGCCACAAGCACATGCGTGAACCCGCTCCTGCCTGTTCTCAGTGGACCGACCATGTCCAATCCCTAGACAGCAAAGGGCTAGACGAGTGGAATGGTCTTCAGGGCTGATGCAGGCTTGTGTGACATGTTGGAGTAGAACTGGCAACCTCCACACTTGTCGACTATCTCTTTTGCCATCTCATTTGCTCTTGGCCAGTAAAATCCTGCTCGGTATGCTTTAGCCACAATGGTCCGAGAGGACGCATGGTGACCACAGGTCCCCGGGTGGATATCATTAAGGATCATCTGACCCTCTTCTGGTGTTATGCATTTCTGACCGATTCCAGTCACGCTTTCCCTATACAACTGTCCCTTTATGACTGTGAAGGCCTTGGATCGGCGGACGATCTATCAATCCTCTTCCTCGTCCTCCGGGAGTTCTTTCCTCAAGATATACGCGATGTATGGTAGTGTCCAGTCAGGAGTGATAGCCAAGACCTCCATGACTAGGTCGACCACAGCAGGAATTTCGACTTCAGTCGGGTCTGTGGCACTTTTCGGTTGCGGGGCTTCTTCTGCGAAGGGATCCTCCTGGACTGACGGCAAGCGGACGTGCTCCAAAAACACATTGCTGGGAATGGCTTCTCTCTTGGAGCCTATCTTTGCCAGATCATCTGCTGCTTGAATTTTCAGTCGGGGGATGTGATGAAGCTCTAACCCCTCGAATTTCTTTTCTAACTTTCTTACTGCGTTGTAGCCAGTCATAGCTGGGCTTCTGACGTCCCACTCCTTCATCACCTGATTAACCACCAAATCTGAGTCGCCGTAGACCATGAGGCACCGGACGCCGAGTGAAATGGCCATGCGCAACCCGTACAAGAGTGCTTCATATTCTGCTTCATTGTTGGAGGAATCGAAGTGAATCTGGAGAACGTATCTGAGCTTATCTCCTCGGGGGGAGACCAATACTACCCCAGCACCGGAACCGTTCAGCATCTTAGATCCATCGAAGAACATGGTCCAGTGCTCTGAGTGAACTTGAGTCGGGAGTTGCTGTTCAATCCACTCGGCGACGAAATCTGCAATTGCTTGGGACTTGATAGCCTTCTTTGCTTCAAACTTGATATCTAGGGGGAGGAGTTCAATCGCCCACTTAGCCACTCGACCAGTTGCATCTCTGTTGTGCAAGATCTCTGATAGTGGAGCGTCGCTGACGACTGTAATGGAATGGTCAGAGAAGTAGTGTGCAACCTTCTTCGTGGTCATGTAGATCCCATATACAAGCTTCTGGTAATGGGGATATCTTTGCTTCAAAGGGGTCAAAACTTCAGACACATAATATACAGGGCGCTGAGCTCTGAAGGCCTTTCCTTCTTCTTCCCGCTCGACCGTGAGTACTGTACTGACAACTTGTCCCGTGGCCGCAATGTACAGCAGCAGAGGCTCTTTACTGATTGGGGCAGCAAGCACCGGCTGGGTGGAGAGCAGAGCTTTGAGCTCTGCAAACGCTGCGTCAGCTTCTGGAGTCCACTCGAACTTGTCAGACTTCTTCATCAGTCGGTAAAGAGGCAACGCCTTTTCACCGAGACGAGAAATGAATCGACTTAGAGCGGCCAAGCAACCTGTAAGTTTCTGGACATCGTGTACACGCACAGGGCGCTTCATCCGGAGTATGGTGCCAATTTTCTCGGGATTGGCATCGATTCCTCGTTTGGAAACGAGAAAACCGAGTAACTTTCCACCTGGAACTCTGAATCTGCACTTTGATGGATTGAGCTTGATATCGTATCCCCTGAGGTTAGCAAAGGTTTCGGCAAGGTCAGTCAGTAGGTCGGAACCTTTCCATGACTTATCCACAATATCATCCATGTATGCTTCTACGTTCCGACTGATCTGAGTGAGTAAACACTTCTGAATCATCCTCATGAATGTGGCTCCAGCATTCTTGAGGCCGAAGGGCATGGTGACATAACATAAGCACCCAAATGGGGTGATGAAAGCCGTTTTGATCTCGTCGGGTCCATACAGACGGATCTGATGGTACCCTGAATAAGCATCTAGAAAAGACAAACGCTCACACCCCGTGGTCGAGTCCACTACCTGGTCGACGGTCCCGCGGGGGAGAGGGAAATGATCTTTCGGGCAGGCCCGATTGATGTGTTTAAAGTCAATGCACATGCGAAGTGACTTGTCCTTTTTGGGGACCATGACAACATTGGCAAGCCACTCGGAGTGGTAAATCTCTCGGATGAACTCCGCTGCTAAGAGCCGAGCCACCTCCTTGCCAATAGCTTTCCTCTTCTGGACGGCGGACCATCGAAGATGTTCTTTCAGAGGCTTGAACTTCAGTTCGACTCGTAGACGGTGCTCAGCCAGCCCCCTGGGAACTCCAGGCATGTCAGAAGGCTTCCATGCGAAGACGTCCCAGTTCTCACGGAGGAACTGGATAAGCGCTTCTTCCTATTTGGAGTCGAGCGTCGTCGAGATGTGAGTTGGAGCAGCGTCGGGGTCGGTCGGGTGAATGTGAGCTAGCTTAGTTTCACCGGACGACTGAAAAGCAGATTCTGAAGCAGGCTTCTTGGCTCGTAGAAATTCACTCGGATCAGCAGTCTTCTGGTACTCTTGTAGCTCAACAACTGCCATCTGAGCGTCAGCAATCTTCGATCCTTTCTGAAAACACTCTTCTGCTTTCTTCCGATTGCCGGTAACGGTGATCACACCTCTGGGGCCGGGCATCTTCAACTTGAGATACACGTAGCATGGTCGAGCCATGAAGCGTGCATAAGCTGGCCGGCCCAGAATAGCATGATAAGCACTTTGGAAGTCCACAACCTCAAATGTCAACTTTTCCTTGCGGTAATTCTTCGAATCACCGAAAACCACATCAAGAGCGATCTGGCCGAGTGATTCGGCTTTCTTTCTAGGAATGACTCCGTGGAAGCTCATGTTACTGGTACTGAGCCTGGACATCGGAATGCCCATTCCTTTCAATGTTTCAGCATACAATATGTTCAGGCCACTGCCACCATCCATCAGGACTTTGGTCAGTCGAGTGCCTTTGACAACTGGGTCGACCACCAAAGCTTGCCTCCCAGGGGTGGCAATGTGCGTAGGGTGATCAGACTGGTCGAATGTGATGGCAGTCTGAGACCACTTCAGATAACTGGGTGTTGCCGGAGCAACCATATTCACCTCACGGTTAATGACTTTCAGTCGACTTTTGCTTTCGACATCAGCAAAAATCATCAGGGTGGAATTGATTTGGGGGTATCCATCGTCACTATCTTCCTTGTCCTCAACTCTGTCCGACTCTTTTTCCTTATCTTTGGACTGTTTACCCTGAAACAGCTGGATCAGGAGCCGACACTGTTGAGTGGTATGCTTTGGGTAAATAAAATTACCCTCCTCATCTTTCTTGGTGTGGATGTGACATGGCAGATCCAAAACATCATTTCCATCTTGATCCTTGACTTTCCTGGGCTTCCAGGGGCCTTTGGGTTTTCCCTTGAAATTTCCCTGGGTTGCGGCCAGGGCCTCCCCAGGGGCGGCTGGCTCGGCCTTCCGCTTCTGCTTCCGACTGGAATTGCCTCCGGTTTCCTGGGCGACTGCTTTCTGCTTGCCACTCCGGAGTCGATCTTCATCTTCTCCGTTAGCGTATTTGGTGGCAATTTCCATCATCCGATTCAGGGACATTTCTCCGGTCCGACCGAACTTCAGGTTCAACTCTCTGTTCTTGACGCCTTCTTTAAAGGCACAAACTGCTTGGTGATCCGGTACGTTCTCAACTGTGTGATGCAAAGTGATCCACCTCTGGATGTAATCCCTCAGAGTTTCACTCGGCTTCTGCACGCAAGACCGCAATTCTGTAAGGCCCGCGGGTCGCTTGCATGTTCCCTCAAAGGTTGTGACAAACACTCGAGAGAGATCCTCCCAAGTGTAGATGCTGCTGGGTGCTAACTAATTCAGCCACGCTCTGGCCGAGCCCTCTAACAGGAGAGGCAAATGCTTCATAGCCACCTCATCATTGCCACCGCCAATCTGTACAGCCACTCGGTAATCTTCGAGCCAAGTGTCAGGCTTAGACTCACCGGTGAACTTGCTGACTCCAGTCGCCAACCGAAAGTTGGGAGGAATCACTGCGGCCCTGATGGCTCGACTGAAACACTCTGGCCCTGAAACACGTACTCTGCTGCTGGCGGGCGCATCTCTGTTCTGGCCTTCCCGATGAGCCCTGTTCCTGTCAACCAAACCTTGAACGAGGATGGATCTCGCGTCAAAGCCTGGGTCCCTGGGGTCGACTGGAATCCTCTGCCCAACGCTATGAGGGCGCCTGTCATCTCGATGTCGAGGCGCATATGACCCACTCCTCGGGGGAGGGGTTGGCACTCGACGTCGATCATCACGATCGGATCGGTGGTCATACTGCTCATTCCTTCTGTACTGATCATGCCGGTCACCACGTCCCTCACGCCTCGGGGGCGACCTCGGGCTATGAGCCGACTGGACTATATCTGTTGCAACGGATCGACTGTGGATCCAATTCCGCGACTGAGAAACAGTGGAATTCTGGTTTCCCGCCGCCCGGAGCAACGCTCTGATCTGCAACAAGCCCCTGCCAGCCTCCAACTGGGAGGGCTGAATCGATTCTGCTATATGGGCCGCGGCGGCCAAATTCTGAACTGGGGTTCGGTATACCTGCGTCGGCGGGAAGAGCTGGCGTCGACTAGACTCGGGAGCCCGCTGGCGCGCTTGCTCGTCGAGTGCTCGCTGGAGATTCTCCAGTCGAGTGCGCTCGGCCAAGTAAGCCAAGCGCGCGTCCTCCAAGGCCCGGGCCTCGGGGGACTCTCCGACGATAGGAGTGCGGAGTGCGTCCGTGTTCCGGCGGTGAAGCTCCTCTCGCTGTAATGACGTGAGAGGTTCGGGGAGATACTCATCGTGGGGATGCGACGGGTCGCCCCCACCCGCGCCTCCATCAGCGCGAGGGAAACTGGGAGGACTATGCGTTCCATCAACCGCCAGGATCTCAGCCGCTGGGTCGCTGCTGTCGCACTCGGATGCGGTCTCCACGGAGCCAGTCGAACAGGCCGTAGAGGGATTCATCGGGCTCGATTGCCGCGACTTGCGGGGCGGCCGACCAGCGAGCCACGGCATGCCTCACCCACCTCTGAAGTCTCGACCGACCGGAGCGCTTGCACCGGTGGGAGACAGAGCGGGGAGACGATACGGGGGCCGACCGATACTGGGTCGACGGCTGCCGCAGGAGGACGCCATGAATGCATGCGCGGAAATGCGTCGCACCGCGGACGGGGAGCGCGTCGATGTCCAGTGGCACCTCCTGAAGCCAGGCGGAGTCGTCGGCGATGAACGTGAGCGCGCCGAGGCGAATCTCGCGGCCCTCCACCAAAACTCCGCACGAAACCATGATCAAAGGGATCGGAAAAATCGCAACTTCTCCAATCAGGCGCTAAGATTCCAGCCCCAAGGTGGGCGCCAACTATCTTGGTTCTAACTCTGACAGTGATGTAGGGGGGTATGTATGGAGAGGCTAGATCTCAGCTATTGGGAAGTTGTAAACACACCAAGATGTACGAGTTCAGGCCCTTCGCAGAGGAAGTAACAGCCCTACGTCTCGGTGCCCGGAGGCGGTCGACTGGATTACTGGCATGTGAATAACAGGGGTGCGAACCCTTCATCCTGAGGAGGGGGGTGGCTTATATAGAGTTTGCCGGCCCCCTCCTGCCCTCAGTAATGCAGGGTTTTCAGGTACATTTAAGGTCGGGCGTTACAGGTAATGCCCCTAATAAAGTGCTATAATGACCATAAAGACTACTTAACAGCTGACCGTTTGCCTGTGGAGTGACTATAGGTCTCCTGGCGGTCGAGTGGTTGGCTTCATGGTCGAGTGATAGCTTTCTGGTCGAGTGTCTTGAATCCGTCGAGTGGGATACCTTCAAGTCGATTGAAAGGTGACTTCTCCTAGGGATGTCCTAGGGTAGGGCTCCTTGGACAGGTCCGTGCCCCTACCCTAGGTACATGGCTTCATCAACACCTCCTGTTATTCTCCGGCGACGGTAGCCTCAACCGCAGCCGAAGCAGCCAACCCACGTACTCCCCTCCACGTGGGCATCCACTGTCGCGTCTTCCCCGGCTCTGCGTTGCCCCTTCCTAAGCCTCATCGTCGTCCACCGCCTTGGTGCTCTCGGTGCGGCGTGGTCAATATGGTCAACGAACGACTTCCATCGGAAGAGTACTCTACATGGAGAGGCTGACAGCTGGGTCCACGGCCGCAGCAAGGAAGTGCCTCCTTATTATGCGGAAAATAATGATTCCTCCACCTGACAGCAGGGACCCACCGGACGGGCCACCGGATTTCGTGCAAAAACATTTCCCCCTGACTGCTGGGACCCACCAGCTACATCTTCGCACGCAAGGAAGTGCCTTACAGTTGGGACCCACCTGGTCGAAGCGTACGTAGCGTTGTCATTCTGGTCGCAAACGTGTATGTACATACGATCGATCTGTCTGCAAGCTGCAGGGATGAATCGTGGCCGTGTAAGGAAGGGCACGTGTCATAGTAGAGGCGCACACATGTCGTAGTAGAGGCGTGCACGTAGCATGTACACGTACGTACAACGGCTAGGGTGCGAGAAAGTAAATACAACCACGTACGTACATATGGGTGGGGTCTCGAATGCCTACTCGCGCATACATACAGCCAGGGCTCGTGTACATGGCTGGGTCAGAACGGAGAAACTGCGTCGTCGTCATGTTCATGGGGAGGCAACGGAATGCATCGTGTTCATCGGGAGGCAACGGAACGCGTGTTGTTCATCGGGAGCCAACCGGCTTGGACAGAACAGTCGATGGAAACGAGGCCTGGCGTACCGAAGAACGGAGGAAACAGTCTTGTGTTCAACCGACCACGGTCGAAACGGGATCCTGTTCATCGGGAGGGGTCTGGCATACCATAAAACGGAGCAAACGGACCTCCTATGGTGGAAATGGGGTCCTGTTGATCGGGAGGGGTGTGGCGTATCGCAAAACGGAGGAAACGGACTTGTGTTGGAGCACTACGATCGAAACGGGGGTCATGTTCATCGGGAGGGGTGTGACGTATCGCAAAACGGGACTCTATGGGATACTGTTCATCTCCACTGTCGACTGCCTCCATGGGCTACTGTTCATCCACCGTCGACCTCCTCCAGCCTCCACCTGCGGTTGTTCATCCACGGGCTCATGTTCATCCAGCCTCCACTGCGCGCTCTCCACCGGCTACTGTTCAACCAGCCCTCTCCACGAGGTCCTGTTCAACCACCCCTCCACGGGCTACTGTTCATCAAGCCCTCCACCGGCTACTGTTCAACCAGCCCTCGATGGGGTTCTGTTCATCCAGTCCTTCACGGGGTCCTGTTCATCCAGCCCTCCACGGGGTCCTGTTCATCCACCGGCTCGATAGATCGGGGTACTATTCATCCAGCGGTAATGGCCACTACTACCATGGGGTCCTGTGCATCCAACCCCCCACCGGGAACTGTTCATCCAAACCCCCCAACAACGCTCACTGTTCATCAAGGGAAGGAGGCAGTAGTGTTTCGATTGGCTTCAGTTACCAGCAGTAGCGAAGGAATCACTCGGCTTCAGTTAACAATAAGGGATCGATCGATCACTCGGGTTCAGTAAAGCGTAGCCTGCAGTACAATCGCGCGGGTTCAGTTAGATCCCAATGATCACTCGGGTTCAGTTAGAACCCAACGCCTCGCACACACGCGCGTACGTACGAGAGAAACGCGCATGGCTCGGCCCCGACCACCCACCGTAACCGGGAACTCCCTGATATTTTCCTCGCACTCGCTTCTACCACAGTTTTTTCCGTCATGGACGGCCCAAAGAATGTCATGCAGCTGCATCTCCACCCTGCCCAGCACGAAAAGCCCATTTTCTGTCATGATTTTTTGTCATAGAAGTAGGACCCCACCACATCTATGATGATACCGTGTTTAGTCACAATTATCGTCATAGAAGTGTCATAAGTATGACAGAAAACATTTTCGTTCGGCCCAAAATGTCACGAATGTGTCTTTTTTTTGTAGTGTGATTTGATATCTTTGTAATTCTCTTCGAACTATCAGTTTGGTTTGGCCAACTAGATTGGTTTTTCATGCAATGGGAGAAGTGCTTAGCCTTGGGTCGAATCTTGCGGTGTCCTTTCCCAGTGACAGTAGGGGTGGCAAGGCACATATTGTATTGTCGCCATCGAGAATAAAAATATGGTGTTTTCATCATATTGCTTGATTTAATTCCTCTACATGCATAACTCAGTTCTTTATGAACTTAATACTCTAGATGCATGCTGGATAGCGGTCGATGTGTGGAGTAATAGTAGTAGATGCAGAATCATTTCGGTCTACTTGACACGAACGTGATGCCTACGATCATGATCATTGTGTTAGATATCGTCATAACTTTGCACTTTTCTATCAATTGCTCGGCAGTAATTTGTTCACCCACTGTATTATTTGCTATCACGAGAGAAGCCTCTAGTGAAACCTACGGCCCCCGGGTCTATTTTCCATCATACAAATTCTATTTTCCACAATATTAGTTTCTGGTTTACTATCTTGCAAACTTTTACTTTCCGATCTATAAACTAAAAAAACCCAAAATATTTACTTTACCGTTTATCTATCTCTATCAGATCTCACTTTTGCAAGTAACTATGAAGGGATTGACAACCCCTTTATCGCGTTGGGTGCAAGCTGTTTGTTTGTTTGTGCAGGTATTCGGTGACTTGTGTGTTGTCTCCTACTGGATCGATACCTTGGTTTTCAAACTGAGGGAAATACTTATCTCTAGTTTGCTCCATCACCCATTCCTCTTCAAGGGAAAAACCAACGCAAGATCAAGAAGTAGCAGGAAGAATTTCTGGCGCCATTGCCGCGGAATCTACGCCAAGTCAAGATATACCAAGTATCCATCATAAACTCTCATCTCTTGCATTACATTCTTCGTCATTCGCCTCTCATTTATCTCTCCCCCACTTCTAAAACGATTTTCGAAAAGATTTGCCTTTTGTTCACCCCTCTTTCGTTTGTTGTTTGCTTTTTGTGTGCTCATGTGCTGGATTGTTGCTATGTCATGATGGCCCAAGAGAATACCAACGGTGTGACTTTTCCAACACCAATAATAATGATTTTACTAGTACTCCGATTGCTCCTGCTACTAATGCGGAATCTTGTGAAATTAATGCCGCTTTGCTGAATCTTGTTATGAAAGTCAATTTTCTTGCCTTCCTAGTGAAGGTGTCGCTTCACATCTAAACAATTTCGTTGATTTGTGTGATATATGCAAAAGAAAAAAAATGTAGATAATGATATTGTTAAATTGAAGCTATTTCCGTTCTCACTTCGAGATCGTGCTAAAACTTGGTTTTCATCTTTGCCTAAAAATAGTATTGATTCGTGGAATAAGTGTAAAGTGATATGTCTCCCTCGTATCTATAATTTTTTATTGTTCCATGCTATTATATTATCTGTTTTGGATGTTTTACATGCATTAATATGCTATTTTATATTAATTTTGGGACTAACCTATTAACCTAGAGCCAGTGCGAGTTCCTGCTTTTCCCTGTTTTTGAGTTTTGCAGAAAAGGAATACCAAACGGAGTCCAAACGAAATAAAACCTTTGCGGTGATTTTTCTTGGACCAGAAGACAACCAAGAGAATTGGAGATTAAGTCGGAGGAGCTACGAGGTGGCCACAAGGACGGAGGGGGTAGGGCGCGCCCCCACCCTTGTGGGCCCCTCGTGCACCTCCTGACCTAATTCTTTTGCCTATATATACCCATATATCCCCAAACCACCAGAACACGCCACGAAAACACTTTTCCACCACCGCCACCTTCTGTACCCGTGAGATCCCATCTAGGGACCTTTTTCAGCGTCCCGCGGGAGGGGGATTCGATCAAAGAGGGCTTCTATATCAACTCTATTGCCCTACCGATGAGGCGTGAGTAGTTTACCACAGACCTACGGGTCCATAGCTAGTAGCTAGATGGCTTCTTCTCTCTCTTTGATTCTCAATACCATGTTCTCCTCGATGTTCCTGGTGAAGGAAATATGCCCTAGAGGCAATAATAAAGTTGTTATTTATATTTCCTTATATCATGATAAGTTTTTATTATTCATGCCGGAATTGTATTAACCGAAACTTAGTACATGTGTGAATACATAGACAAACAGAGAGTCCCTAGTGTGCCTCTACTTGACTAGCTCGTGAATCAAAGATGTCGGATTTCGGGTTCCGGCAGACCCTTGAGGTTCGAACACCGGGGTGCGCGCGGAGATTTCGCCTCCTACCTGCCTGCACCCCTCCGCCTTGCTAGGATCTAAACTATGGCAAGAACAACACAAGAGACACAAGGTTTATACTGGTTCGGGCCACCGTTGTGGTGTAATACCCTACTCCAGTGTGTGGTGTGGTGGATTGCCTCTTGGGCTGATGATGATGAACAATACAAGGAAGAACAGCCTCGCGAGGGTCTGTTCTTGGCTGGGACGATGAACTGCTAGGAGGAGCTCAGTCACCTTTCTCTCTCTCTCGCTCTCTCTTTCTCCGTCCGTCCTCTCCCCCTGTCTAGCGGGTGGCTGATCCTATTTATAGGGGCCCTGGTCCTCTTCCCAAATATCGAGCGGGAAGGGAGCCAACAACGGCGGGCTAATTTGAAGGGGGACAACTAGTATCAACTATCCTGACAAAAGTAGTCTTCGCCTGCACAAAGCTCTGGTGATGACGCCGTCTTGGGCTCCACGGTGACCTCCGTCTCGTAGTCCTCCTGGTCTTGATCTCGTTGCACCGAAATGGCAACCTTTGCCTGATGCCTCGGTACTCCGCGGCTGCGCTTGCCCCCTTTGCACCAAAGAGGAAGGGAGGACGCTGCGCGGGCTGGTACCTGCCTGGCGCCCCCGGTCGTCATGGCTTGCGTCACGGGCACCTCGTGAGGTACCTCGCCTTGATCTCTCCGCCTCCTCGTGAGCTAGCCTAATGAGGCCGCGCCTGAGGAAGCTCCGCGTCATCCGCCCCGCGAGGCTTGGCCCCTCGCGAGGGTCTTGGGTTGGTGTTGGTGAAGATGGGCCGCGCTGGGCCCCCTTTTGAGCCACGCCGCGGGCCGCAGGCAGGCAAGTCTGGGGACCCCCGTTCCCAGAACGCCGACAGTAGCCCCCGGGCCAAAGGCGCGCCCGGACTTGGCCGTGCAGGGAGGCGGAAGGGCAAGAGCGAAGCGCCGCGGGCCCTAACAGCCTGCGGCCTTGGGCGCCGCGTGGCGGTTGATTGGACGTGGGCGTCTCCACTTCCCCATGGCGCCTCAGCAACTGCACGGATTGGACAAGTCCCTGCATGCAAAGCGGGTCATAATTACCTGCGATCGTGGGGGACCAGTTATAAGTATGGACCGGCGCGCGCCCTTCCAGTTCATCCCTCCTTGCTTCTCCCTTTCTTCATGGCCCCGTCAAGGAGGTTCTCGGCCGCAGAGAAGGGGAAGGCTCACCAGGTTGAGTCCGCCTCTTCCCCGCCCACGCGCGGCCGAGGGCGCCCTCGCAAACATCCCGTGGCCACCATGGTGGCTCCCCGCGGCCGCGGAGGCGATCTTCAGTACAACGACGGGCGGATTGTTGCGTCCAGGGGGCGTGCTCCGGCTGCGCGTCCCCCTGGGCCGCGCTCTCGCGCTGCTGAAGTGTTGCTGGAGTTCGTCATGCGGTTGGCGGAGCCGACTAGCACCCGGCTTCCACTTCCTCGCTTCCTCCTTGGCGAGCTCCCGGCCGGCGCCCCGTGCGGCCTCTGGCTCCAGGCCGACGGCTGGTGCAGCCGGGCCTCATGGGTCTCACTGGAGGTCCCCGCGGCCGGGAGCCTGTCCCTGGCCCGCGGTTGGCAGACGTTTGCCCGTGCACGTGGCCTGAGCCGTCGGTGCACCCTACACTTCAAGTTCGATGGCGATGCCACCCTCTACGTGAGGGTATTTGGGGAAGATGGTCGCCGTGCAGGGTGTTGCCCCGAGGGTGACGACCATGGCTGGGAACCCAACTCCGGCGATGATGGAGAGGGCAGCGCTCGCGCGGCTGGAGGCGCTCGGGGTTCCTCAAGCTTCTCCGGCCCTTCTTCAAGCGGTGACTCTTCTAGCGGTGGCCGCAGTCAGCCTCCACGCCGTCGTATCTGCTTGGGAGGTGGCAACGTGTCCGCCCACCGTCGCGCCCTGGTGAAGCGCGAGAGGGAGTCCGCCTGAGCTCCGGAGGCAGCTCGGACCTTCCCTGTGGGCCGGTGTGAGGCGAGCCTCACCAGATTTGTCCTTTCTTTTCCTTTTTCCTGCATAACGAAGACAGTAGTGTGGAGCCCCGCGGGGGCGTGTTTGGGTTATTGATGTTAATCATCGTTTTGCTTTTGTTATTGTACCTTCCGGGTATGTGCCCGCGCGTGGATAATTCCCGGCCCCGGCCGTGGGGGGCGACCGACCCAGGCCCTTTGTTTGTGTCGCGGTTCCCGTGGGGCACGGACTGGAGGGGTGCTCCTGTGATGGGCCCAGGTCGCGAACCCTTTGAATGACCAGGGTAGGAACACTCGCGAGGGCGCTCGGCTGCCCCCCTCGCGGGGCCTTGCACAAGAGAAATCGAGGTAGGAGAGCGAAAAGTCGAAGAACCACAAGCCAAAAACGGCAACAACTTCAACAAAATTTCGAACGAGAAGGAACAAGCCAACTGCGGAAAGCAAATGAAAAGCCGCGTCCGGCACCTAATCTAGTCTTCGACGTCTTCTCACCAGCGCGGAGCTAAGTGCTGCCACTGGGCGTGGGAGCCCCAGGGCCTAAGGCCGGCGCTCCTGAGACTCCGGGGCGTGTACAGCCCCAACTCATTATTACATGAGAGTGTCACGGGCGGCGAGCTTCACAGGCATTAGCCTTCTTCACAGGCTCCGGGCCTTTTCCAAAACGCGGTAGCTTCACAGGCATAGCTTCACAGGCACTTCGCCTTGCTTCACAGGCTCCGGGCCTTTTCCGAAATGCGATAGCTTCACAGGCATTCGCCTTCTTCACAGGCTCCGGGCCTTTTCCAAAACGCGATAGCTTCACAGGCATTCGCCTTCTTCACAGGCTCTGGGCCTTTTCAAGGGTAGAACCTCCGGAGGTGCTGGATGTCCCATGCATTCTGGACTGGCACCCCCTCCTGAGTCTCCAAGCGCGTGGAGCCGGGCCTGGAAACATGAACAACTTTGAACGGGCCCTCCCGCATGGGAGAGAGCTTGTGCAGCCCCTCCCTGGAGGGAACCCGCCTGAGCACTAGGTCTCCTACCTCAAGAGTCCTGGGGCAGATGTTGCGGCAGTGATATCGCCGCAGTGCTTGTTGGTACCTCGCCGCTCGCAGCGCGGCTTCCAGGCGACGCTCCTCCCCCAACACGAGGTCCGTCCCCTGCATGGCGCCCTGCTGCGCCTCGTTGAACGCCAGGACCAGCGCGGAGCAACGTCTGACCTCGTGAGGGAGGACTGCTTCTGCTCCGTAGACCAGGAAGAACAGGGTCTCTCCAGTCGGCTAGGTCACGGTGGTGCGGATGGACCACAACACAGACTGCAGTTCGTCGTACCAACCTCTGCCGCAAGCCTCCAGCTTCTTCTTGAACGTCCTGGTCTTGAGGCCCCTCAGGACCTCCGCGTTGGCTCGCTCGGCCTGGCCGTTGCTCCGGGGGTGCGCCACTGAAGCATAGCATATCTGTGTTCCAATGTTAGCACAGTATGTTTTGAAGAGGTTACTGGTGAACTGCGAGCCGTTGTCCGTGATGATGCGATTTGGCACCCCGAACTGGCTCACGATGCCCTTGATGAACTTGACTGCAGAACCCGCAGGAATGGTGCGGACAGCCTCCACTTCAGCCCACTTGGTGAATTTGTCCACGACAACGTAAAGGTAGCGGTAGCCCCCTGGCGCACGAGGAAACGGACCCAAGATGTCGAGCCCCCAGACTGCAAATGGCCACGAAAGGGGGATAGTCTGCAAGCCCCCTGCCGGCTGATGGATCTGCTTGGCGTGGAACTGGCAGGCCTCACAAGCCTTCACTAGTTCAACGGCGTCATTGAGCGCGGTGGGCCAATAAAACCCACTGCGGAACGCCTTGCCAACGAGGGTCCGTGATGACGAATGATGTCCACAATCTCCGCCGTGTATATCTTCCAGCAGTTCCTTCCCTTGCTCCCTGGAGATGCAGCGCAGGGATACATCATTTGGCCGCTTCCGGTAGAGCTCCCCATCCTTGATGCAGTATGCCGTGGCCTGGCGCGCCACTCGCTCTGCTTCCTCCTCCTTCTCCGGCAGGGTCCCTTGCGTTAGGTAACTCCGGAGCTCCGCGATCCAACATCCATCCTGAGGTTCCATCGTCAGGAGCAGACGCGCTCCCGAGGACGGGCCACAAGCCAGAGCCCCTGAGGCAGGTGGCTGAGGGAGCTCCTCCCGGGACTGAGCCGTGTTCGATAATGACGGCAATCTGAAGGCTTGAAGAGCCGCTCCTCAAAAACGCCAGGCTCATGAGGTAACCGCCTGGACACCCGTTTGGCGATGTCATCGGCCTCCTGATTGGTGCCACGGGGCACATGCTGCAACTCCAACCCCCAGAACTGCTTCTCCATCCTGCGGACCTCCGCAAGGTAGGCCTCCATGTGCTCATCCTTCAGCTCATACACCTTATTGGAGAAATTGACAAGGAGCTGCGAATCGCCCTTGATGGTGAGGCGTTTCACCCCCAGGGCAGCCGCGGCCTTCAAGCCCGCTATTAAACCTTCATACTCCGCTATGTTGTTGGACACCTTCTCACCTTGCTGGAAACAAAGCTGCACGACGTAATAGAGCTTGCCCTGAGCAGGCGATATAAGCACCGCCCCAGCCCAACACCATGCCTGGAGAACGCCCCATCGAAGTACATAACCCAGCCTTCTGGCGCCTCGCTTCCCAGGGACAGGGACCGATCCCCGCCAGCATTGAGGCCTGGCGCCTCCGTCCATTCTGCCACAAAATCCGCCAACGCTGCTCCCTTAATGACTCTGGTCGTGCTGAATTCGAGCTGAAACGCTTGCAGCTCTATGTTCCACTCAGCGACCCTCCCAGCTGAATTAGGGCTCCTGAGCACCCTCTCCAGGGGGTATGACGAGACGACCTTGATGGGGTGACCCTGAAAATAGTGCCGCAGCTTGCGCGAAGCCACCAGTAACACGAGGAGGAGTTTTTGAGGCATGGGGTACCGTGCCCTTGCATCCCGCAGCACCATGCTGACGAAGTACACCGGGTGCTCAACAAGGTGGAGTGCGTCAGTGCAAGTGGCTCCCTTCGGAGACCGTGGCACCTCTTGAGGCAATGAGGCCTCCTGAGACTGGCCATCTAGAAGAGGGGCCTCTTCCGCCTCCGGTGCGCCCCTCTGCGGCGGCTGATCCTCCTCAGCCGCGATGGCGGTTTCTGTAGGCCTTCCTTGTCCCTGTTCTGCCTTATCCCGGGCTGCTGCCGCGGTTTTAATCCGGCGCTCCTCTCTGACTGCCACCAAGGCTACGCTGGCGGAGTAGGGAGTGGCGGCGAGGTAAAGCACCAGGGGCTCCTGAGGGCGCGGAGCCACCATGACCGGTGGGCTGGTCAAGTATCTCTTGAGATCCTGGAACGCCTTGTCGGCCTCTTCAGTCCACTCAAAGGGCCCCTTTTTCTTCATTAGCTGGAAGAAGGGCAGGGCTCGTTCCCCCAACTTGGAGATGAAGCGCCCTAGCGCGGTCACGCGCCCCATGAGCTTCAGCATTTCTCCGAGGGTCTTTGGCGGGCTCATGTCTTCCACCGCCTTGACCTTCTCCGGGTTAGCCTCGATGCCTCGGTGGGACACGAGGAAACCCAAGAGCTTGCCCGAGGGGACTCCGAACACACACTTCTCTGGGTTGAGCCGTAGGTTCACTGCATTGAGGCTCGCGAAGGTTTCCTCCAAGTCTTGTATCAAGGTCCTGGCCTCCCGAGACTTTACCACAATGTCATCGACGTAAGCTTCAACATTCTTCCCGAGCTGCAGGCCCAAGGTGATATGCATCAGCCGCTGAAAGGTCGCCCCTGCGTTACGCAACCCGAATGGCATGCAGGTGTAGCAGTACACCCCACACGGGGTTAGGAAGGCTGTCTTCTCGACGTCTTCCACCGCCATCTTGATCTAGTGATACCCAGAGAAGGCATCCAAGAAGCACAACAGGTCGCATTCCGCAGTGGAATCAACGATCTGGTCGATGCGGGGGAGCGGGAACGGATCTTGCGGGCATGCTTTGTTGAGGTTGGTGAAGTCGACACACATGCGCTCCTTCCCTCCCTTCTTCGGCACAACGACAGGCTTGGCCAACCAATCCGGGTATCGGACCTCGCGAATGACCCCAGCGGCCTCTAACTTGCCGGTCTCTTGGACGATGAAGGCCTGCTTTTCTGTGGACTGCCGCCTGGCCTTCTGCTTCACAGGGCGCACATTGGGGCACACGTTCAGGTGATGCTCGATTACACCCCTAGGGATCCCTGCCAACTAGTCAGGCTCCCAAGAGAATACCTTCTTGTTTGCGCACAGGAACCCGACCAGGGCCTCCTCCTGCTCGGGTTCGAGGTGGGCGCCTATGGTGAAAGTGGCGTTGGTGGACCCGTCCTCATCGACGGGCACCTGCTTGGTTTCTGCCTTGTCCTGGGTGAACAACTGCTTCTTCTTGGCGGGCGCAGCCCCCTTGGGCCCGGGGGCCCCCAAGTCAGCAGGCCGTGCCGACGCCACCGTCCTGAAGACGAGCTTGAGCACCCGCAGAGCGTCACCAGTATCCCCGTGCACAGTGAGGACACCGCTCCTCCCGGGAATCTTCATGAGGTTGTACGCCGGGTGCGTCGCGGCCATGAACTGGGCCAGCGCTGGGTAGCCGAGGATGGCGTTGTAGGGGAGGCCGATGGGGGCGATGTCGAAGTCGACCAGCTCCATGCGGAAGTTGTCGTAGGTGCCGAAGGTCACCGGGAGCCGGATCTGCCCCAAGGAGCTGGACGACTGCCCCCAACGCCTGAGAAGGGCCGGCTGGGCTGCAACCATTCCAGGGATATGCAGAGGAGGTTGAAGGCCTCGACCGAGAGCATGCTGAGGCCCGCCCCGCCATCAATAAGAGACCTGGTGACGGCCACCTAGAAGATGGTGGGGGTGCACAGCATGGGGGCGCACCCAAGCAGGCCGAGTTGGAGGGGTGGTCCTCCGAGCTGAAGCTCAGGCCGGTCTCGGGCGCCGCCCGATCCAGGGGAGCCCCCTGCCGTGTGGAGGCGGTGCTGACCCGGCGGATGAACGGCTTGGCGTGGTAACTTGTAGGTGGTGCCTGCGAGCCGCCCAAGAGGGCCGCGACGACTGGGGGTGCTGGTGCAGCGCGATAGGCGGGGTAGAGGTCGCGGGGCTCTGTGGGCGCGCGGAGCGCGCGGGACGAAGAACCAGCTGGGGTGAGCGAGTGAGTTGCGGCACGGCCGTCTTGCCGCACGGACAGATGCCGCGACGATGCTTGCCGCTCGTCCCCCGCCGGGCCGGCGGCGGCGTGGACGGCATGTGACGGGGAACGGCGAGGGCGCCCGCCGACATGGGCCGTCTGGGCGATGTGGGAAGCAAGGGCGGCCCAGCGCTCCGCGCGGGCCCGACGTGCGTCAGACATGGGCGCGATGGTTGGAGGAGAACGGAGCGGTGGAAGACGAATTCCAGCGCACCCCTACCTGGTGCGCCAAATGTCGGATTTCGGGTTGCGGCAAACCCTTGAGGTTCGAACACTGGGGTGCGTGCAGAGATTTCGCCTCCTACCTCCCTGCACCCCTCCGCCCCGCTAGGATCAAAGCTACGAAAAGAACAACACGAGGGACACAGGGTTTATACTGGTTCGGGCCACCATTGTGGTGTAATACCCTACTCCAGTGTGTGGTGTGGTGGATTGCCTCTTGGGCTGATGATGATGGGCAGTACAAGGAAGAACAGCCTCGCGAGGGTCTGTTCTTGGCTGGGGCGATGAACTGCTGGGAGGAGTTCAGCCACCTTTCTCTCTCTCTCTTTACCACCTCTCTACTTGTCGGGCCCTTGGAGGAGACTGAGCCGACCCATTGCTACGCGGGTGGCCGGTCCTATTTATAGTGGCCCTGGTCCTCTCCCCAAATATTGAGCAGGAAGGGAGCCAACAATGGCGGGCTAATTTGAAGGGGGACAGCAAGTATCAACTATACTGACAAAAGTAGTCTTCGCCTGCGCAAAGCTCTGGTGATGACACCGTCTTGGGCTCCACGGTGACCTCCGTCTCGTAGTCCTCCTGGTCTTGGTCTCGTTGCACCGAAACGGCAGCCTTTGCCTGATGCCTCGGTACCCCGCGGCTGCGCTTGCCCCCTTTGCACCAAAGAGGAAAGGAGGACGCTGCACGGGCTGGCACCCGCCTGGCGCCCTGAGTCGCCATGGCTTGCGTCACGGGCACCTCGCGAGGTACCCCGCCTTGATCTCTCCACCTCCTCGTGAGCCAGCCTGACGAGGCCGTGCCTGAGGAAGCTCCATGTTGTCCGCCCCGCGAGGCTTGGCCCCTCGCGAGGGTCTTGAGTTTGTGTTGGTGAAGATGGGCCGTGCTGGGCCCCCCTTTGAGCCACGCCGCAGGCAGGCAAGTCTGGGGACCCCCGTTCCCAGAACGCCGACATTGTTCTTGCCATAGTTTAGATCCTAGCAAGGCGGAGGGGTGCAGGCAGGTAGGAGGCGAAATCTCCGCGCGCACCCCAGTGTTCGAACCTCAAGGGTCTGCCGGATCCCGAAATCTGACATTTGGCGCGCCAGGTAGGGGTGCGCCGGCATTTGTCTTCCACCACCCCGTTCTCCTCCAACCATCGCGCCCCTGTCTGACGCTCGTCGGGCCCGCGCCGAGCGCCGGGCCGTGCTCGCTTCCCGCGTCGCCCAGACGGCCCCTGTTGGCGGGCGTCCTCACCGTTCCCCGTCACCTGCTGTCAACGCCGCCACCGGCCCGGCGGGGGACGAGCGGCAAGCATCGTCCCAGCATCTGTCCGTGCGGCGAGGCGGCCGCACCGCAACTCCCTCGCTCACCCCAGCTGGTTCTTCGTCCCGCGCGCTCTGCACGCCCATAGAGCCTCGCAACTTCTCCCCCGCCCATCGCGCTGCACCAACACCCCCGGTCGTCGTGGCCCTCTTGGGCGGCTCGCAGGCGCCGCCTACAAGTCACCACGTCAAGTCGTTCATCCGCCGGGTCAGTGCCGCTTCCACGCGGCAGGGGGCTCCCCTGGGCCGGGCGGCGCCCGAGACCGGCCTGACCTTCAGCTCGGAGGACCACCCCTCCAACTCGGCCTGCTTGGGCGCGCCCCCATGCTGTGCACCCCCACCATCTTCTAGGTGGCCGTCACCAGGACCCTCATTGATGGCGGCGCGGGCCTCAGCATGCTCTCGGTCGAGGCCTTCAACCTCCTCTGCATACCCCTGGAACGGCTGCAACCCAGCCGGCCCTTCTCAGGCGTTGGGGGCGAGTCGTCCAGCCCCTTGGGACAGATCCGGCTCCCAGTAACCTTCGGCACCTACGACAACTTCCGCACGGAGCTGGTCGACTTCGACATCGCCCCCATCGGCCTCCCCTACAACGCCATCCTCGGCTACCCAGCGCTGGCCCAGTTCATGGCAGCGACGCACACGGCGTACAACCTCATGAAGATGCCCGGGAGGAGCGGTGTCCTCACTGTGCACGGGGACACCGGAGACGCGCTGCGGGCAATCAAGCTCGCCTTCAAGACGGTGGCGTCGGCACGGCCCGCTGACTTGGAGACCCCCGGGCCCAAGGGGGCTGCACCCGCCAAGAAGAAACAATTGTTCACCCAAGACAAGGCAGAAACCAAGCAGATACCCGTCGATGAGGACG